>NC_053433.1:50526731-50784484 GCF_007990345.1 Gossypium hirsutum | reverse complement strand
TCATGGTTGGATTTTATTTTGATATGTATATATGTTATACGGTATGAATTGTTTTTATGAATGGTTTATTTATTTTTGAGTTAATGAATAACAAGTTAGCTTTGAGTTGTATTGTGGTAAAGTATAGTATATGCATTTAACATTATTTGGCTTATATTTATAATAACATATGTTGTAATAAATTTGATATGATACAAATCTTAGAAAAATGTATACTTAAATGCTTAGTCAAATATATGGTTTTTCATTTAATTATAATTATGATCTTTGTTATATTATTTAATAGGTAATATTGTCATGTTTTTATTTGGTTACGGGATGTGAAAATGTTGTACAAATTATGTTTAATATATGTATATATATATAATTATATATATTAATTTAGACCTTTAAAATGTATAGACTTGTAAATTGATTGAATAAGTTAGAAGTGAACAATTTTTAATACATATTTGTTAAACATAGTTGTATTCGGCTAAATGCATTGAAAAATGACCAAATGTAAGGTGACTTGTCTAATAGTAAATCATGATGATAATATGATTTTTTTATGTGATGCATAAATGTCTTACTTGATAATTGATGAATGTTGAGAAGTGTATAGGTCAGTCCCTAAATTATGATTATAAACTGGTTGATTATGTGGTAATGTACATGTACCAAATATGATAAGATTCAGTTGATAAGATTATGTGTACCTGGTTTTCGTGAGTTCTATATATGTATGATTTTTTTTTAATATGAGTTTGAAGTGTACTGTAATTTGTATGTTTTACACATTCTATATGTTGCATTAAACTTTATATTCGGCTAAGGTTTTTAAAAAAAAAAGAGACCAAATGAGTAGTAATTCAAGCTATAAGGAAACATGATTATTTTTTTAACAAAACAGGGTTCGAGTATGAAATGAGATGTTAGTTTAATGTTAATGTTCATAAAATTTTACTTTGTGATTTAATTATTATTATATATATGTATTCAAAATGATCTAAGAGTTTATGTAATCGTTCGGAAGTTGTGTCTGGTCCGATAATGCCTCGTAACCCCATTCCGACGACGGATTCAGGTTAGGGGTGTTACATTTGATTGGTATCATAGCTACGGTTTAGTCGATTCTAGGACTAATCTAGCACGTGTGAGTCCAGCTATACATGCCATAATTATAAACTGTGATAGTGTGATGATTCCTTACAATTAAAAAAATGTGTTTTCTTATAGAAATGGATCCCGAACGAGTTGTAAAGGATGACATAGAAGATAATGCGCTCGATCTTGTCTAGGGGTAGCACCGGCTGACTCTAGGTCGATTTTAAATAGTATAGAGGGAGAGGTTAAGCAAGCCTTCTTCCAATTAATGAATGAGTGGTTCACGCAATTCGTTCGAACGAATTCTGCTGCTCAACAACCTCCACTCCCTCAAGTTCCTTTAACTTCCCAAGTTATGCAAAAAGAAAAGAAAAGAACAGCTGATTTTGAAGCCAAAGATTCTTGTAAAAGATCATCGGGTAAGGACTGGTTAACTTTGCATGATGCTGTCGTAAGTTGCAAAAGAAAGACTATTGATTTGTGGTGCCAAAATGATGAGATTATTTGGATTGAATCTAATGACCTGAATGGATTACCAGCGGTGATATCTTTGATGTTAGCTCAGAAATATGTGAGAAAAGGTTACGAAGCTTATTTTGCCTATGAGCTTGATAGTAAAGTGGCTGAAAGGAAGATTGAATCAGTACCTATTGTGTGTGAGTACTCAAATGTGTTACCTGAAGAATTGCCGGGTTTGCCATCTATTCAAGAAGTTAAGTTCGGTATTGAGTTAATGTTAGGGACAACTCCAATATCGATAGCTCCGTACAGAATGGCACCTACTATAATGCCCCGATTTTTGGGGCCTAGAAGAGTTGGGTTTTGAGTCTGGGATTCGGATAGAAGAAAACCTGAATAATTAAGAAGTTTTAAATATTATTGTTTAAGGAAAAAAATTTTGAATTAAATTACAACTAGAAAATTTTTTTACTGTATTTAGTATTACAGATATTTTAAATTTTTATGAAATTTTAATTAGTATTATGAGATAAAATTATTATTATTAGAAAAATATTACCGTATGTATGTTTCAAAATTTTTTATGAAAATTATTATTTACTGTATTATTGATATCTGAAATTTTTATTATTAGATATATTTATAAAATTATTATTATAATAATTATTATTAGATAGGAAAGAAAAAAATACATATATATTTATAAAAGTATTGTTGTTTTGGGGGTAAACTCTAGGAAAAAAATTGTTTTAATTTTTGCCTCATAGAGGGAATCTGGGCATAAGGCTTATAAAATAAATTGGGCAAGATTGGGCATGAAGAAGCGTACCTGGTCCAGTGGTTAGCATGCTAGGTAGTGGGAAGGATAGTTGGGGTTCGACTCCCAGTATGTGCAAAAGTGTTTTATTTCCCTTTATATCAGGGAACGATGCAGGAAAGCTATATATATAGTTGGGGCTAAAAGGTAACACAAAGGGAAGTTTGGTCCAATGGCAGAGGCGCTGGGAGTGTGGTATAGTGCCTAGGTTCGAGGGTTGGTGCATGCAAAGGCTTGTTTTTATTTTAGAAGCTAGGTCGCACTAAAGTAAGGTTTAAGAATAGTTGTGACCGAGTTATGCTACAAGGACGCTTATGGCATAGTGGCAGTAGGGTGCTAGGAGTTCCACAAGGGCATAGGTTCGAGTTGTGTGGAAGGCGAAATTCCCTTTTTATTTTTAAGCGGACCAAAGCTTCAGCAAGTAAGGTTTATAATTAATTGTAACCATATATTAGTAAAGGAGAAAATGTGGTGCAGTGGCCAGCAGCTCGGGCGAAGGCGCAAGGGCGCAAGGCGGACGGAGGTTTGGGGTTTAAGCTTCATTTTGCGCACGCAAGGTTGGGATTTTTGCTGCATGCGTGGGGAAGGAGTTGGGGTCTGATCAGGACTCCTGGCATGCTGAAGCAGTGCAAACGGTGGGCTAATCGGTCAAGAGTTTGAATGGAATTCAAACATTGAATGTGGCCAAAAATCAAGGAGCAATTTGGGGAATTGGAATTTAGGAATAATTCCTATGCCGAAATACACTCACTCGGCCATAGCTAATAAGTGCCGTATATTTTGGCCTTTAGGATTCAGTTTTTTTTCTTCTTCTATTTTCTTTTCTTTTCTCTTCTCTTCATCTACTTTCTCTTCTTCTTTTCCTCCATAGCCGAATCCTTCTACTATTTTACTCATCTCCACTTTCTAAACATTTGTTCCTAAGCTTTATACACAAAAGTCGAAATCCTGAAAGCCTATATTTCTTCTGTGCCGATTTCTCCTAGCGAAACTCTCTGATTCTTCTCCATCTTGTGGCCGATTCTTTCTTCTTCCAAACCCTAAAATTCTATCGACAAAGCCACTACAAAACTCTTATATCTCATCTTCTTTACTGTTTCAAAAAGCCGAAATCCCCATAGTTTAGGGGCATAGTCGAATCTTTAGACCAGAAAAGGACCGACTTCTGCTAGGGTTTGAAGGTTAGATCTACATCAGAATTGAATAAGAACTAAAGTGGAATCGTTGGCTGAAGGAACCGGTGGTAAGTTTTTGAAACTATTTATTTATTTCGGGAGTTAAGAAAATCCGAAACCCTTAAGGGTGGCTAGCGTTTTGGACTAAGGATTTTGTGCCTCTTTCTGTTTGGTTGTGTAAGTGTTAGCATGAGCAAGGGGACGTACAAAAAAGGGCTTGAAGACTAATTCGGTTGGCTTTTCAGAACTAACCCATGTTTTGGCAAAAGGTAAAGAACTCTAGGATCTAAGGCTGTGTTGGCCGAATATGGTAAGGGGTTAAAAACATAGTTTGTTTTTGATATTTAGATTGACGTGGTAGTAATCCAATTGTAGGCAGTTCGTGTGAGTGGATCTCGCCAACGTACCATTCTAAATCAGGTGTGTATCGAACACCCTCTCATAGTTCAATTCGGCAAAAGCTGAAATGCCGAAATTTCGGCATTTCGTGGGCTTGTGATTGTGCGAGTGCTCACAAGATGTTTAGAAATCATTAGATCTGAAATCTCAAAGTGGTAAGTTAGTCGTGTGTGAAATTTCGTGCACTTCGGTAATTGGGCCTCGATAGGCTAAAACTAGGCCCAATGGGCTTACGGGTTAATAAATAATAAAAATATATAATATAAAAAAATAGGCAAAAGTATGTTCTGTTAGATTGTAGAATCGAAACTGCTTAAACCAGTAAACTGGTCATAAAACTTGAGTTAAATGGGCTTAAATTGCTAGTGGACACTGTAGGGCCCATTAGGGGTTTTAAGGCCCAATAGCTAAAATTGTGAAATTGAGATAAATAAATTATTACGATGAAAAATGGTATAGTAAGGACCGTAACATTCATGAGAACCATTAAAACTGATAAAATTACTGAAATACCTTTATAGGTGGAAAATTTACAGATTTACCCCTAGGAGTAAAATTACTGATATACCCCTAGGGTTAAGGTTGACCTGAATACTTGTTTGACTGTTACTATTTACTGCATGCCATGTTATTATTATCTGATGCATGGGACTGGGTTATTGATGGAGGAAGTACTGAAAGTGGCTTGACCACGTACTGGAGGCTTTGCCTCAACTTACAGATATCTGAGCAGCAATACTGCAACTGTGGAGTGTAGGGATGGGTGGGTTGAGCTATTCCCCACATGGAGTGTAGGGCTGGTACGGGTGGAGTGTATTCGTTGGTTATAGGCTGGGTTGGGTTTGCATACACAAATATGTCTGTTCTGTTCTGGAATAGGCCTATGGGCCATACTGTTATCTGAAAAGGGGCTAAGGCCTAGTTTACTGTATTCTGAAAAGAGCTTCGGCCCAGTATCCGCTGTTATCTGAATAGGGCTTAGGCCCAATGGGCTTGAGCTGACTTGGGCTTTGGATGGGTTTTCTATACACACTGAGTTTTCCAAACTCACCCCCTTTCTCTTCCATCCTTGCAGGTGAGCCCTAGTTGGTGGACTTGGAGCTGGGCAGGATTCAGAGTGGCCACGAAGATTAAATTTCTGGTTTATAAATAAGTTTCAATTAGCTTCCTTTTAAATTTCGCATTTATTTTTGATTATTTTTATTTTCAGTTTTTAAATTACTTAAATCATTTTCAACTTGAGATTCACATCACTTAAATTGATTCCTTAAAATTGGATAGCCCTAGGGCGCGTTTTATAAAAGTTACTTATTTTCAAAATATCATGATAACCGAGCAAAGCTTTTGCAACGTAAATGTTTTTAAAGGAAATAAATATTTTAAATAGACTTAAACTTAATTTGTTGTTCGTGGACAAGTAATAAGCTTAAAGTGTGGCAATGGATGTGTGCATGTCTAGGATTGGATCATGAAAGAGCTAGGTACTTAAGCAGTCTAATTGACTCACCTCCTCTTTTCTTGAATCCTACCTGGTGCGTAGTATCCATTCACTTTAAGCCATAACAAAGAAGGTTTGATTTTTTTGATACTTAACTATTTTTAAAATAACATGTTTCTGCCACTACAAAGGTTTACAAGTTTAAAAGGTAAAAGTTTCTAAACATCAAGAAGGGTTTTCAATGAAAACATGGTTTCGAAAAACACTTCAATGTGACACACCAGACTTGGCCATAATGTCTGGGTCGGGTTTGGGGTGTTACACCTACTGAATTAAAAGAATTGAAAGCTTAGTTGCAGGAGTTGACAGATAAAGGTTTTGCACGACCGAGTTTCTCCCCCTGGGGTGCACTTGTGTTATTTGTGAAAAACAAGGTTGGAACTATGAGAATGTACATCAACTATAGATAGCTCAACAAGTTGACTATAAAGAATAAGTATTCATTGCCACGGATTGATGATTTGTTTGATCAACTGAAAGGGGCCACGGTGTTTTCGAAGATAGATTTGAGGTCAAGCTACTATCAGTTGTAAGTTAAAGACTCCGATGTGCCAAAGACTGCTTTCCGAACGAGTATGGACACTATGAGTTTTTGATTATGCCATTCAGATTTACTAATGCACCTATTATTTTCATGGATTTGATGAATTGGATCTTCAGACAATATTTGGATCGGTTTGTGGTTGTGTTCATAGATGACATCTGGATCTATTCCCATGATGAAACTGAGCATGCCGAACATCTAAGACTTGCGTTACAGACTTTGCAAGATCAATAGTTGTACACAAAGTTCAGTAAATGTGAGTTCTGGTTACGCAAAGTCAATTTTCTAGGCCATGTTGTATCAGCATCGGGTATTCAGGATGATTTGAGTAAAATTTTAGCTATACTTGATTGGAAACCTCCGAGAAATGTTTCTGAAGTCTGAAGTTTTCTAGGATTTTTCGGTTATTATAGACAGTTCGTGAAAGTTTTCCCTATGATTGCAACCCCGATGGAAAAGCTGTTACAGAAAGATGTTAAGTTCGAGTGGTCAGAAAAGTGCCAAAAAAGTTTCGATCAATGAAAGCCCTTTTGACAGAAGCTTAAGTGCTAGTTCAGTCAGAATCAGATTTATAATGCTAAAAAAAATGATGCTGATTTGTTATCGAAACGAGCCTAATGTAATTCTAATATTGGTTCAAAATTCAAAATTGATGCTGAGGATTGTTTGAGGTTCAGAAACCGAGTATGTGTCCTGAGAAAATTCAGAGTTGATTCAGATGATTTTGAAAGAAGTTCATAGCAGTCGGTTATCTGTTCACCCAGGTAGTATGAAATGTTTAATGATCTGAAGCAACTATACTGGTGGTATGGTATGAAGCGATACATTTCTGACTTTGTTTCGAAATGTTTAGTCTGCCAGCAAGTAAAAACCAAGCATCAAGTACTTTTTGGATTATTTTCAGCTGATCATGATACTTGAATGGAAATGGGATAGAGTCATGATGAATTTTAAATTCGATTTACCATTTACTTTGAGTAAGAAAGATGCAATGAAAGAAAATTATCCAAATCTATTCATCGATAAGATTTTCGGGGATGAAAATCCCTAAGGAGGAAGAGTTGTAACAACCTAATTTAGACCCTAATCGGAACGATGGTTTCGGTACCACAAATCCAAGTCAAAAAAATATTTAAAAATTATTTTCTGTATTTATTTTGTGTGAATTTATATCTGTGAAATTTTCGTGATTTAATTTTATCGTTTGAGTGTCCGATTAAATAAAAAGGCTTAATCGCGTAAAATGAAAACGTGATAGTTTAATGTGTGAGGACCAAATTGCTGATGTCTTTATAATATGAAGCCTTTATGTTGTAATTGGGCCATTATTAGTATTAGTGGACGGCAAAAGACATGTTATAAATGATAATATAAAATTTTAACTAAGGTTAATTTAATAAATTAATAATATAAGTTAATATAATATAAAGCATATCATAAAAAAATGAAAGCCATTTATGTTTCTTTGTTCATCAACCGAATACAAAAGAAAAGAAAATAGAAGTTAGGGTTTGGCCTTCTCTTAAGCTCAATCAAGGTATGTGTTTAGCTCGGTTTTTGATAATTTTTACATTTTTGAGATCGTTGCTAAGTTATGTTCAAGACCCATGCCTGAATTTTTGGTTTTTATGAATATTTTGAGTTATGTCATTGTTGAAAGCTTGTGATTTTTGTTGTTTGATGTTGAAATATGAAAGAAATGTTTTGGGTTAACATGTTTTGTATTGAAATTTTTGATGATTTTGAGTAATTAGGACTAAATTGCAAAAATAATAAATTGAGGGGCTAAAATGTGAAATAAATGAAATATATGGAATTGTATGAGCACTAGGAACATTCAACCTAACTGGATATAGTGAAATTTTGCATATTTTGTGTTTTGTGCAATAAGAACTAAATTGTAAAAAAGTGTAAAATTTAGGGGTAAAATGGTAATTTGCCCATATATGTGTTTTTGTACTAAATTGAATGAAAATATGTCTGAATGAGTTTAATTTGAATATTTTTAGATCAAGAATCAAAGAAATCAGATTTGGATCGGGGAAAAACTAAAGTGGTCAACTAGTTGTCCCATTCCGTTTTTCATCGTCTGAGGTAAGTTTATAAGCAAATTGATGTTGTTAAATTTCAATATAGGTGATCCATAAATAATTGTAGTAATTAGTAGTAAATTACAAAGTGGCATTGAGAAATGAAAAGTAATTTATGTTTGATGATAAAGTAATGAATAAGTTTTTGTATTTGAAGTAATGACATGAATTATATATGTTAAGTGTTGATTATATGTGTATTAATTGCAAATTTAAATTCGGCTAAATAATATATGTATATGATATTAATGTATGAATCATGTGTATATATATATTTACGATTACGTGATGATTTTGTGACATAGAAAGTGAATAATAATTCTATTAATGAACATATTTGTGTTTTGGCCAAGTTAAAATTGATACATGGATATATATATATGAGGCTTCGACTTGTGATCATGAGTAAGACCACGTTTAATACGTTGGCATCGATATGTGATTCTTATATATGTGTACGAGTAAGACTGCGTTTAATATGTTGGCATCGATATGTGATTCTGATATATGTGTACGAGTAAGAGACCGCGTCTAATACGTTGGCATCGATATGTGATTCTGATATATGTGTACGAGTAAGACCACGTTTAAAACATTGGCATCGATATTGATTCTGATATATATGTGCGAGTAAGACCCTGTTTGGGACAGTGGTGTTGATATGTGATTACATGTATGACCACGTCTGGGACATTGGCATTGTACGATACGTGTGATTATTCGAGTATTTCATTTAATTCTGAATGGTTCAACGGGTAATGTTAAGTGTGATTGAATGTGTTAAACAAGCCAAAGTGATCAGGTATGTAATAGCTTATTTCTTATTCGAAATAAGGTAAGTTGGTTATTTGTTAGGTGTTATAAAATGATAAAAACAAATATATGTATATGAACTCATGTAAATTTGGTTATATGATGGTATTAAGTATTTGAGGTTGAATGTTACTCAGATAAAAGTAAATGAATATTCGGCCAAGGTTACATTTGAATATGAAAGTATATGTTATATATGAATTGTTGAGTTTGAGAATAAATGTGATCATGATAGTATAATTAGCTTGTTTTAAATGAGTTGATATTGATATTGAGTTATTTAATTGCTTATGACTTACTAAGCTATGATAGCTTATTGTATGTGTTTATGTTTGTCTCTATTTTATATATTTTGAAGTCAAATTACGAGCCCGGGGATTGTTAGCAAAGTCTATCACACTATCGACTGTTTTTGGTATTTTATAAGTTTTAACTCGAACCTATGGCATGTATAAGGTAGGTTGTTTTTGGTCAAGTTTGAAGTATGTATATATAATGATCCATGTGAAAATGGCTTGTTTATTTTGTTAAGTTTGGTTACAAGGCTTGATCATTTTGCTTATATTCTGTTATATTTGACCATGGTTTATGCTTAATTTGGTAAGTATACTTTGTGACATATAGGATTGATGTTTGGTTGTAAGTTGTAATATGCTACGGATATGTTTGGTTGTGCTTATGATGTTTTGGCTATTATATGTGTTTATATGTAAATTATGGTTAGTATATTATGTGAGTACATGAAACCTTAATCAAGTTTATATGTGTTATGTGCATTGAAAATGGTTGAAGATTTTGGATATGTATAAATTATTGATTCGGCCCTAGTTTTTGCATGGATAAAAGTGAATGTGAATCGGTTGATATGTTTAGTCAAGGCAATATTAGGTGGTTTGGTATTAAAGTATATTAAGTTGTACACAATCACGGTTGTATTTTATTTTGATATATATATGTTAGACGGTATGAATTTTTTTTATGAATGGTTTATTTATTTTCGAGTTAATGAATAGCAAGTTAGCTTTGAGTTGTATTGTGGTAAAAGTATAGTATTTGCATTTTACATGATTTGGATTATATTTATAATAACATATGTTGTAATAAATTTGATATGATACAAATCTTAGAAAAATGTATACTTAAATGCTTAGTCAAATATATGGTTTTTCATTTAATTATAATTATGATCTTTGTTATATTGTTTAGTAGGTAATAGTATCATGTTTTTATTTGGTTACGGGATGTGAAAATGTTGTACAAATTATGTTTAATATATGTATATAAATAATTATATATATATTAGTTTAGACCTTTAAAATGTATAGACTTGTAAAATGATTGAATAAAGTTTGAAGTGAACAATTTTTAATACATATTTGTTAAACATAGTTGTATTCGGGTAAATGCATTGAAAAATGACCAAATGTAAGGTGACTTGTGTAATAGTAAATCTGTTGGAACGCCGGTACCCCCATGGCACAGTGGAAAAAAAAATATTCCGGCAATCCAAACCATGGATCCATGTGCGAGGAATGAATTGGGATGAAAAAGGTTTCAAAATTACCCAAACTTCGATCTGAGTAGACAGTGAAGCCTCGGCAATGAGAATAATATTTTGCTTTCGAATCCAAGCCGCAATCTTTATGATCCTGACCTCTACGTAATCCACCCAGTTGACAATGAACAGAAAACATCCCCAAAACTATTTTCAGAGATATTTTGCTTGACGGCTACTAGACCTAGTAGCAGAACTTCGGGTTTGTATATATATTCACTTTTTAGGGTTTTTCTCCCTTTCTATATATAACTCCCCTTATAATTGGTATGTATATAACGACTTCTCAATTTATTAAATTTTAATCCGAACATAATAATCATAATTAAATTAAATAAATATAATAATGTTTTAACCGAAAATTATAATTACATTAATTATAATAAAGATTTCGGTAAACTATATTTATTTAAATTTATATACGAACCAAATTCATATATTAATAGAATTATGTTCTCCTTATGTGTACAACATCCTTGTACATATAATATGTTCGATATTTAATTGCCCAAGTAAATTAATTCTATAATTAATTTAATTCATGTGACAACCAAACACAATACCAACTATGTTTTATTCCGTTCATTTCAACTATAGGGTGTGACCCTGTAGGTTCTTGTAACGTTAGCAGTAATACTAGAACGATTCTAATGTTACAAACAATGAGTGGCATCTAGCAATGCATCATTGCTACCTAAGTTACAAGAAGTCATGATTCGACATAACCTTTTGTGATTAACCTTTCATGCATTAATCCTTAAGTCCTTTATCTCCGGAATGGACACAAGTCATGGAATAGTCACACTTGCATAGTCCATCCCATGTTTCTTGATACCTTGAGTAGACTATGATACAGAAATAAGTATGACATCTCATATCAACTTATTTAAGCATGGCCATGCATTTCTAGTCTCACTCAATCAAGTGGCCTAAGATATTACTCCCATTATGTAGGAGGGACTTATCCTATATTGATCAACCATATCACTCTACATAGATTGTGGTATATCCAATATCAGCCTTTATAAAACAACTAGTTATGGTGTACGTTTGACTGTATCAAAATATACAGCTCACGATGTTGGGATAATAATGATCTCAAGTCTGAGGATCATATACATATTAATCACTATGAGTAATGTTGTGACAATTACATAATAATCCAAGAAACATACTCATAGCGGGTCCGTCCAATATGTTGTTCTCTAACACACATATTCATGCATTGATTCTGACATTCCATATCAATGACAACTCCTTATCATCAATCAACTACATGTTAGTCTTAATGCATTATTGTTGCCCCAGTCAACAATAATACTTGACTATGGACCTTTTAAGAATAATCATATTATTCTCAGGACATTATTATAAAACAGTTTATTTATACACAGAGAAAAGAAACTGAAATAATAATGGCAACGCCTTATATCAATAAACATGGTAAATCAAGTATGTTATTACAACCATCTCATGATTGATCTTTGGGCATACTCTTACAATTCCCACTAGCACTAAGACCAATCACACATATATCTAATACCAAGTGACTTAGTGTGATGATCATGCTTCTACTGTGTCAAAGGCTTGGTCAGGGGATCAGCAATGTTATCATCTGTAGGTATTCTGCATATCTCTACATCCCCTCGATCGTGTGACAGCCCTAAATTGACCATAGTCGGAAAGTGGTTTCGGGACCACAAAACCGAGCCATAAGAAAATAATTAACAGTCATATTTAATGCTTATTATATATGAACATGCACGTGTGAAAATTTCATGCTTAAATTTCGTATATAGTATGTGAAATTTATCAAATAGGACTTGTGTGAGAAAATTTAGAAATGTGCTAGGCAAATGTTAAAGTGGCCTATTAAAGCATGTTAGAAAATGCTTGTACTTGCATGTCAAATTAGCCAAAATCTAGATGCTGGCCGGCCGTGCTATGGGTTAAAACATATTATAAATATGTTATGTTAACATTTTGTGTTAAAAATAATAAAATAAAGGATATGGGTAATAAAATAATAGTGGTTAGTAGGAGGAGAAACCAAAGTTAGCTTAGGTTGCTCCTCCATTGCCGTAACTAGAGGAAGAAGATGAAGAAAAATTCGGCCAAGGTGGTTCTCTAGATTAAGGTATGTTCAATGTTACTTTTGGAAGTTTATACATCCCTTGGATGATTAGTCTAAATTCTATCTAACTCATGGTTGGATTTGGAGTTGTTGGAGAGTTAGGATTCGGCTAAGAAGCTTAAAAATTTTAGTTGATGCCTTGATGCTATTAGCATGTTAGATATGTGGATGTGTTAAGTTGCTGGTTATGTTAGCATGAAAGTTGAGATTCTTAACTCATTTTGTTTGGAGGTGCCGAATTTAGATTTAAGAAGAGAATGGGTAATCGGTTGTGCTTGGTAGAATGGTGGATGAGTTGCCGAATGTGGTCTTTGGTTTGGGCATAAGAAATAATATTATGCATAGGTTTCGGTTTTGGTAGTACTTATATAATTATAATTAGTTCATTTTGATGGTTTGGCATGAGGTGATAAGTAAAAGTTTAAAGGTAGCTTAAGTTAATTGATACTCGCTAATGATTTCGAATTGAAGCTTTGTTAAGTTGTGAAATGAGTGGCCGAGAGAGCTATAGACTATTGCCGGATGTATGTTCGGTTAATAGAGTCTCCAAATTGATTATATGTGTGTGTGCTATTAGAAATTCAAAGGATTTTCGCCAGAATGTGGTTAGGGGTTAAGTCATGAGAACTTGGGGGTATTCATATTTGGACCTTAAGATTTTGTACACTATGGCTATGTGAGTTAGGTGTTAAATAACTTAATTATGTGTATGTATGACCAAGTATAATCGGCCACATGAGTAAAACGAGTTTGATATGTGATTGCCGAATGTGATTAACAAGTAAACCTTATTGGTAAAAATATTTAATACTTCAACTTGTATATATATTAAGCTCAAGGGCAAGGGGGATCAAAGTTGGATCGGGGAAATGAGAAAGCAATAGAGTAATCAACCCACAACCGTTCCAAGATACCGAGGTAAGTCTTTGAGTAATGGAACTTAGTTTATGATTTGATTATGTCATGACATATAAGCATAACAAATAAACGGTGATATAATGATCCTACTTGAATTGTATATCGGGGTAATTAGTTATACTTATGACTAGTAGCCGAATGTGCATAGAGATCATGTTATAAAGCCAATCAAAATCATGCTCTTTGTATGTGGCTATTGAGCCGAAAATGGTAAGGGTTGATAAGTGTCTTGTGTTTGAGTTTTAGTAATGAAAATGAAATATGGATGTGTCTTGATTTATTGATATATGTGTATGATTATTCAGATGATAACCGGACTAAGATCCGAAGGCATTTGTGCTATTGACTATATCCGGGCTAAGTCCCGAAGGCATTTGTGCGAGTTACTATATCCGGGCTAAGTCCCAAAGCCATTTGTGCGAGTTACTATATCCGGGCTAAGTCCCGAAGGCATTTGTGCGAGTTGCTATATTCGGCTAAATCCCGAAGGTACTTGGGTTTGGAAATGAGCGATCTTGCTGTAATAACTTCAATTAATACGCTCATAAATCCAAACGATAAGGTATGTTTCGTATATGCACTGGAAAGGTCGATTCCTTTTTAAATAGTATTCGCTTAATTGATTAACAAGCTTCCGGCCTTTAGTTAGGTTCGATCCTGAGTGCATGAATATAATGGTTGAAGCGTGAAGTAACCATGATTGTGGGAATATGCGTATATGCAATCATTCATTTAGTCTTGCGAACGCTATACTTTAGTTGTAAATAATTTCATTACTTAAAACTTACTAAGCATCAAAATGCTTATTCTGTTGCTTTAATTCTCTGTTTTATAGATTTTGTTCGTCAGCTATCGGACTCGGGAGTGTCAAAGTCGAAGTCGTCCACACTATCTAAGCCCTTTTGGTACTCTTTTAGTTGAATTTTGATAATGGCATGTATAGGGCTGACTCTTGTTGTTAATTAAGTATCTTTGGTAATGTATATTCGTATAGCCATGCAAAAATGGCTCGTATATTTTGAAGTATATCATTACGGTCTTATGATATGGTTATTAAGTGGTGTGGAAATGTTTGGGAAAGACTAGCCATTGGAATGGCCGATCACGGTCCTATTGGGGCTACGTACGTCATGGCTAATCGTGATTATACTTGAAAATAATGTATGTCAATTTACTAATGGATTCATGGAAAATTATGAAATAGGTAAAATTTACCTTAAAATAGATGCTGACAGCAGCAGTGATGTAAGTTTGAAAAATCACTAAAAATAGTAGGAATGGAATTAAATAGTTAATAAGTTATGTAATCGAATATTGATGAGTCTATTTTCATATGAAAGAAACGAAACGACCATATGAGCCGTATTTTATGAGATGTTTAAGTTTTCGTGAAACAGGGCCAGAGCGTTTTCTGGATCCCCTGTTCTGATTTTGAAAATTTACCATAAATTAACCAGAGACAATTAGAAGTCATGATTTATATGTATGGATTCCTTTTTGAGTCTAGTTTCATTAGAAACAAACGGCATAAGTATTGAATCTCTGTACAGGGAGAGATCTAAGTCGTAATGCATGAAGGTCAGAGTAGTCGAACCCTGAAACAGGGGAGACTTTAACTAATAAACTGTACTAATTGGTCCGACCAAAAATTCTAGAAAAAATTTGTGGATGGACATATGAGTATAGTTTCAGGAAAAATTTACGGAATTGGTTTTCAAGTTTTGGAACTCGAGATATGATTTTTAAAGTAACTGTGATGCAGTTAGCCAGCTTGTCTGGAAATTTTTAAAATGAACTGTGTAAGTAAATGAATTAAGTCCGTTAACACCTCGTGTTCGACTCCGGAGACGGTCTCGGGTACGGGGCGTTACAGATCGATAATCTCTCGAATAAGATGGTAGTGCCTAAGTATATGTTTGGATCGCTGGTGAGATCTGGGTTCTTTAGCTTGTGCAATGGCTCCATTGTTATCACATCGGAGTTCTATAGCATCTGATATGCTAGGCACAACCCCTAGTCCAGTGATGAAATTCTTGATCCAAACCGCTTCTTTTTCTGCCTCATTGGTTGCAATATACTCGGCCTCTATTGTAGAATTGGCTACTGTACTTTGCTTTGAACTCTTCTAGCTCATAGCACCATCATTAAGGCAAAACACAAAACCTGATTGTGATCAAGAATCATCCTTCTCGGTTTGGAAGCTGGCATTAGTGTAACCTTTCACACTTAACTCTTCCTCACCTTCATATATTAGGAACATATTCTTAGTTCTTCTCAAGAACTTAAGGATATTCTTGACTGTGGTCTAGTGACCTTCACCGGGATCTACTTGGTACCTGCTTGTCATACTTAAGGCATATGAGACATCTGGACGGGTACATAACATGGCATACATGATAGATCCAATAGTAGAAGCATATGGAATTTTACTCATGCGTTCTCTCTCTTGTGGAGTTGAAGGACACATTTCCTTCGAGAGTGAAATACCATGTCTCATAGGTAGGAATCCTCTCTTAGATTCTTCCATGTTGAACTTTTTCAATACTTTATCTATGTATGTACTTTGGGTTAGACCTAGTAGTCGTCCTGATCTATCTCTATAGATCTTGACTCCTAATATGTAAGTGGCTTATCCCAAGTCCTTCATAGAAAACAAACCTCCAAACCAAGTCTTAACAGACTGCAAGGTAGGTATGTCATTTCCCATGATAAGTTTGTCATTTCCTATGATAAGTATGTCATCCACATACAGTACCAAGAATGTGATAGTGCTCCCACTAACTTTCTTGTAAACACATGGCTCATCTTCATTTTTAATAAAACCAAACTCTTTGATTGTACCATTAAAACGAAGATTCCAACTTCAAGAAGCTTGCTTTAATCCATAAATGGATCTTTGTAGCTTACTTATCATTCTAGCATCCTTTGGATTGACAAAACCTTCAAGTTGTGTCATGTACATATCCTCTTCAAGTTTCCCGTTAAGGAAAGCTGTTTTGACGTCCATCTGCCAGATTTCATAATTATGAAATGCAGCTATGACGAGCAAGATCCTGATGGATTTAAACATAGCTACAGGAGAAAAGGTTTCATCATAGTCAACACCATGAATTTGGCAAAAACCTTTGGTGACTAATCGCCCCTTGTATGTTTGTACATTACCATCCATGTCAGTTTTCTTTTTGAAAACCCATTTGCACCTTATGGGTTTAACCCCTTCAGGTGGGTCAATCAAAGTCCATACTTGGTTTTCATATATGGAATCCATCTCAGGTCCCATGGCCTCAAGCCATTTCTCAGAGTCTGGGCTCGTCACCGCTTCTTGGTAAGTTCTAAGCTCATCTTGATCTATAAGAAGAATGTCACCATGCGTTGTAATGAGAAATCCTGTAACACCCCTAACCCGTACCTGTCGCCGGAGGGTTAAAGAGTATTACTAAACAAGCACGAAATTTCATTTAACTATATATTTGAATAACTCCCGATATCACACTTATAAAACCGAATTCCAAATTGTTTTTCCGATTATACAATATACAAAAGAGTCTTCTCAAGATAATGGGCATATTGATTCATTCTTAAGTTCAATTCACATCAAAACATTGAAAACATTAATCAAATATCAAACACACATTCACATTAACTATATGGAATACATATAGTAACTTAACAAGCCATTTTCGCATGGCTATAAATATATACATCATCAAAAAGATACTTATTTAACAACAAAAAGACAAGCCTAAACATGCCATTATCGAAGTTTAACTACTAGTGTACCGAATGGGCTTAGATAGTCTGGACGACTTCGACTTTGGGATCCCCGAGACCGTAGCTAACAAACAAGATCTATAAAACAGAGGATTAAAGCAACATAGTAAGCATTTCTATGCTTAGTAAGTTTTAAGTAATGAAATCATTAAAAATCAAGGCATAGCATTCATAATGCTTATCATCTTTTCTTTGACCTAATATAAACATGTCTAAATATACTACTATTGTTCATGCCTGTCATTTTAATTTATTCCTTAAACATCAATTCATATCACATAGATAACTTCTTTTTATTCAACCAACTTCATTATTTAGCCGAATACATCTCATCCAATTTCAAGGCTAAATAAATACATATACGCATATTCACATGTTCATGTTACTTCATTCTTCAACCAATATACTTACATACTCAGAGCCAATCTTAACATATTTTCACTTGAATCAAAATTCATATATCCTGAATAAGTTATATATATACTTCATACAACCATATGCAATGGCCGAAAGAACACTATCCAAATGAATAATCACAACTTAAACGAATCAATTTTTATAATATATATATGGTACATACCTGACCATCTTAGGTTTGTGAGCCCATTTATTTGAATTATTACAGCAAGATCACACATTTCCAACCCAAATGCCCTCGGAACTTAGCCCGGATATAACATCAGCACGAATGCCTTCGGGACTTAGCCCGGATATAATACCAGCACGAATGCCTTCGGGACTTAGCCCGGATATAACACCAGCACGAATGCCTTCGGGACTTAGCCCGGATATAAATCTCACGCAAGGCTTGCGGGTCTTAGCCCGGTTAAAATCCTCAATTATCGTGCACATATATATATATCTTAATACATTAGCATTTCATTTACCTCACTAGAACACAAGCACAACATGCTTATCAATAATTTCACTTTCGACTCAATAGCCACATACAAAGAACCCGATTTCATTTCAATATTCAACATGATCTCTATAAGCATTCGGATACAAGTCATATGTACAAATTATTTATCTCACTACTTAATTCAAGTAGAAACATTAGGTTACAATTTATATATTATGCTTATATATCATGATTTTATCAAATCATAAGCTAAGTTCCATTACTCAAAGACTTACCTCGGATGTTTTGAATAGTTACAGATAGGCTACTCGATTGCTTTCTCCTTTCCCCTATTTGAATTAGTTCCTCTTTGCTCTTGAGCTTAATTTAAAGAAATGAATTTTGTTCAATTACTTATCAATTAATCAATTTAATTTAATATGTATATATATATAATATTTAAGGTACAAATGACCTTACTAAACTAGCTATTTAAACATCATTCATATGCCCTAATCATGCATAATCGAACATATTACTAGGCTGCAATCGACAATCACATTTATTCCCAATTAATAAACTAAACTATCAAGGAACATTTTACTAACTTATTTCCTTGCATATTCGAATTTCATAAACTAAATTTGCATACAATTTCATGTATTTTATCATGGAGTAAGTGCTGGATTATAATTTGTAACAAAATCAAAATATATCTCTTATCATAATTCCATATACATCATTTCATTTTATAATATTTATAACATAGTTGAATATTCCTTAGCATATATCTGCACATAATAACACTTTACTCATGCAAGGACCATAACCGAATCAACCATAGGTAGTACTCAAATCATCAACTATTTTAATGTACTTAACTACTCAAACTTAACCTTTCATACACTCCTATCCGATGTCATAAGTAATGCCGAATGCCCAATTTAGCCAAACTTAAAAATTTAACCTTCATCACTTAATTAAACCCTACCTATTCTTCAAAACTTCAAATACAAAGTAGTTGTCACCTATAGTCTTATGCCGAATTAGCTAACATTTATAATCCTTAGCCGAGTGTTATTCAACTTAAGGCACCATTATATTTTTACTTATCAAAGCCGAAACCTCTGCATAATATTACTCATATCATTCAAAATCACATTCTAAAAATAATCATGAACAATGCCAAATCTTTAAGTGTTCAAACATCTAATTTACTCAATTTAATACATCGAAACAACATTTGTTCAAGACATCAAGCATTTTTATTTTCGGCTATTACATATATGAGCATTAAAAATTCATATTTTTAGCAAGATCAATTTCTTTCCTCAACACATTCTTCATCAAAACTTAAAGGAAATAATAAAATTCCTTCTTTAATAACCATAACCGAATGCTCCATCCATCCATCAAAACTTAAAAATTTAGCATGGGCTAAGTAAGAACCATGATAATTAACCTAAAACAAGCTAAAATTTCATAATTTTAACACAATATACTAACCTTCTTAAGCATTCAAATAACCGAAAGTCTTCCCCCTTTTCTTTCTTCAATATTTTCTTTCCCAAATTCGGCAATCAAGAAGAAAGATGAACATCTATATTTTTTTTATCAACTTTTATTGTTTTACTAATTAATTTCTTTAAAAAAAATAAAGCCATCACTTATTATAATAGTATAATAAAACATATATTATACATCAACCATCATTTATGGCCGGCCACTAAACAAAATTGGTCCATTTGACATGCAAATCCCTCATGTCATCATTTCATGCATTATTTGGTACTTTAAAATTTACCTACCACACTTTCAAGTTTTATCACATGAGTCCTATCTTATAAATTTCACATACAAATGACCAGATCAAAGCATGAAACTTTCACACATGTATTTACACATATAATAAACACAGAATTTAACAGTTAATTATTTTTATGACTCGGTTTTGTGGTCCCGAAACCACTTTCCGACTAGGGTCAAATTAGGGCTATTACAAATCCATATCTCTCAGGTGTATGGCGTTTTCTTAAAGATCTGTGCAGTGGTTTTGTTTTTACAGCAGTAACTTGTTCCTCAATTTCTTGTGGAATTTGCTGTTGTTCTATCTCTGGTTCAGTGGTATCTTGTGATTCTCGAATTTCTTCAAGTTCAATCTTTCTCCCACTTCCTTCTAGAAATAAATTCTCTCTCTAGGAAGACATTAGTCCGAGCAGCAAATATTTTGTTCTCAGTGGGATTAAAGAAATAATATCCTTTGGTTTCTTTCAGATACCCCATAAAAATACACCTTTCAGATTTGGGTTCAAGCTTGGTAGACGTCCGACGTTTAACATAAACTTCGCAACCCCAAATTTTCATAAAAGACATACTGGGACATTTCCCAGTCCACATCTCATATGGCATCTTTTGAACTAATTTAGATGGAACACGATTTAGTGTGAAAGCAGCTGTTTCAAGTGCATGTCCCCAAAAGGAAGTCGATAGATCAGCATGACTCATCATGGATCGAACCATGTCTAACAGAGTTTGATTTCTTCTCTCAGAAACTCCATTCCATTGAGGAGTTCCAGGAGGAGTAAGTTGTAAGACAATCCCACACTCCTTCAAAAGATCATCAAACTCTAGGCTCAAATACTCTCCACCTCGATCAGATCGAAGTGTCTTGGTAGTTTTGCCTAGTTGATTTTGTACTTCATTTTTGAATTCCTGGAACTTTTCAAGGGCCTCAGAGTTATGGCGCATGAGATAACATACCCATATCTACTGAAATTATCATTGAAAGTAATGAAGTAGTGAAATCCACCTCTGGCCTGTGTATTTATTAGTCCACATACATCAGAATGTATTAAGCCCAACAAATCACTAGCTCATTCACTTTTACCAGTAAAAAGAGATTTAGTCATTTTTCCCAATAAGCAAGATTCACATACTTCAAATTGTTCAGAAACAAATGAATCCAAGATACCATCTTTATGGAGTTTGGATATGCGTTTCTCACTAATGTGGCCCAAACGACAATGCCAAAGATAAGTCTGATTTGAGTCATTTATTTTAGATCTTTTAGTATTTATGTTGTAAATAGGATTCATTTGATCTAAAATATAGAGGCCATTAATCAATTGTGCCGAACCATAGAAAACATTATTGAGATAAAATGAACAACAATTATTCTTAATAATTATCTCAAAACCAATTTTGTCTAAACAAGAAATTGAAATAATGTTTTTAGTCAAACTGGGCACAAAATAACAATCCTCTAAACATAAATCAAGTCCACTAGGCAAAGATAAAGTATATGCTCCCACAGCTAATACAACAACTCTTGCTCCGTTTCCAACTCGCAGTTCCACATCTCCTCTAACCAAAGTCCTACTCCTTTGTAGTCCCTGTACAAAAGTAAAAATATGAGAACCACAACTAGTATCTAATACCCAAGAAGTAGTAGTTGATAAATTAATATCAATAACATAAATACCTGAAGCAGATGTTCCGCTTGCCTTGGCCTTCTTGATTTCCTCAAGATAGACAGGGTAGTTCCGCTTCCAATGTCCAGTCACACCATAATGAAAACAGTTTCCTTCCTTATACACCCCACTTTTAGGTTTCAGTGCAGCCTTTCCTTTTCCAGGATTGGGCCTACCTTTGCCTTTGGGCTTTTTCTGAACTTTGGCCTTTCCCTTGCCCTTATTGTTACGGACCATCAGTATGGGCTTGGGTCTAACCCTTTTCATGTTGCCTTCAACAGTTCGCAACATACTGAGCAACTGTGGCAGAGTCTTGTCAATTTCATTCATATTGAAATTGAGGACAAACTGGCTGTAGCTATCCGACAACGATTGCAGAATAACATCAGTGGCCAACTCTTGGCTCAATGGAAACCCAAGCTTAAACAAGCTTTCAATATATCGAATCATCTTAAAGACATGAGGTCCTACTGCGCTTCCTTCAGCCATCTTGCATTGGAATAGGGCCTTAGAGATATCAAACCTCTTTTGTCGTGCTTGCCCCTGATAAAGTTCTTTTAGGTGATCGATCATATCATAAGCAACCATGTCCTCATGTTGCTTTTGAAGCTCAGGATTCATAGTAGCAAGCATAAGACATCTAACGTCTACCATGTCATTGAGATGTTTCTTGTAAACATCTCTATCAGCCCTCGAGGCATTAGCGGGTGGTTCATTAGGAAGTGGTTGTTCATTGACATATAATTTCCGTTCTTGTTTGAGGACAATCCTCAAGTTACGGAACCAGTCAAGAAAGTTCAAACCATTCAATTTGTCATTCTCAAGAACCGATCGCAATGAGAGTGTATTAGTGTTTGCAGCCATAATATATCTACAACAATAAAATATGCGTGTGAATAAATTTACCAAGTTTATATCAATCATTAAAAGGACTTTATTATATGATGTTCCCACTATTTTATTTTAAAATTAATAAACCTTATATATTAATTTCGGAAAGACTTTCTTGAAAGTATTTCTAGTGGGTTAAGGATCCATATTTCACCTCCTCTTAAGTCAGCTTTGGCTTTACTCTCAAGATTATGGTTATTTAGGTAAGCAACACTTGCTAATTACATCATATGTAACTCCTACAATTTGGTGAACAACTCTTGTTCTAATCATCTTATGATTTATCCAAATTACTTGCCTCTAGGTTTCTAATCCTATTAGAGTAACCTAGTTAAGTCATTAACCAATTTTTAACCAGCGAATATCATTTGTTTATTCTTTGCATTTAACCAAGATAAATACTAGTACTTCGCTTTAGCAGAACCTACATAGTATTGATTGAGGCCTTAACGAGGGAAAAAATTGGAAGGCCATGTTGACTTAATATTTTAATAGAGGGATTTTATTAAAGTTGTTGTATATCACCAATTATGGTCTACTTCAGTCCATTTAATCTTTTAATTGATCTCATCAATTAATGGAGTTTATTATTACCAAGTTTGCATGCTTTAGACATCCATAGCATCTCATACATGAATAGATAAAGTAATAAATAAATGCAATAGTTATAGCCCATAAACTATGGTGGTTCAACCCAAGCCAATGGGAGAACGAAAAGGAAACCTAAAGGTGTAAGCCGTTTTCACAAGCTGTCGGTCCACATTAGTTGGCCCATCTTCCTTCTCGCCTAGTCCACAGCAACTTTTGCAAATTACAATATTCAGAAACTCGTTTTACATATGAGGGAGTAGGATGAGAAGAGAAATACAAAAGAATAGTAGTAAGGCACGACACGCAGGCCGTATTTATAAAATTACAACCTTTTATCAAATGGGTCATCGGGCTATAACCATGCATTTCAAACACCGTGCATTTCAAAAATAGCATACATCAGTCAATGTTTTGCTAAATGAATTATAAAATATCCTTTCAACCTTTTATGGCCCATTAAATTTTATTTTATTACAAAATATACTAAAAGATGATGGGGATCTGAGACGGTCAGAGGGAGCGAGCTGAAGGTATGGACCAGGGGTGCAGGGTCGGAGCCCCCGCGGTACGAACCGCATACTCTAGTCAAATGAAACCTCATGATTTGATAACTTTTATCAGCAGAATTGTGTTTTCAGGATTTGAATCCTTAAGGTTTCATATCGGAACAACCCTTGTTCCACTAGCCAGTTAACTCTTACTAGAAACTGTAAATACCACCGTCGCATCACTGCAGATTTTTAAAGATAACAGTAATAACATAAAATCGAATAGGCCATAACACCATGATTAACATTTAATCAATTATCGAAAGGAACAGTAATCAGTTTATGCATAGACGATATAAAAAGTCAAAAAAACGTAATAAAATTAAAGCATGCATCTCATACATTGCATCACCCAAGTATTTAAACCTGAGTGCATATCACACAAGTGGCTTTGATACCACTGTTGGAACGTTGGTACCCCCATGGCACAGCGAAAAAAATATTCTGGCAATTCAAACCATGGATCCATGTGCGAGGAATGAATCGGGGTGAAAAAGGTTTCAAAATTACCCAAACTTCGATCTGAGTAAACAGTGAAGCCTCGGTAATGAGAATACTATTTTGCTTTCGAATCCAAGCCGCAATCTTTATGATCCCAACCTCTACGTAATCCACCCAGTTGACAATGAACGAAAGAAATCCCCAAAACTATTTTCAAAGATATTTTGCTTGATGGATGCTAGACCTAGTAGCAAAACTTCGGGTTTGTATATATATTCACTTTTTAGGGTTTTTCTCCCTTTCTATATATAACTCCCCTTATAATTGGCATGTATATAACGAATTCTCATTTTATTAAATTTTAATCCGAACATAATAATCATAATTAAAATAAATAAATATAATAATGTTTTAACCGAAAATTATAATTACATTAATTATAATAAAGATTTCGGTAAACTATATTTATTTAAATTTATATACGAACCAAATTCATATATTAATAGAATTATGTTCTCCTTATGTGTACAACATCCTTATACATATAATATGTTCGATATTTAATTGCCCAATTAAATTAATTCTATAATTAATTTAATTCATGTGACAACCAAACACAATACCAACTATGTTTTATTCCGTTCATTTCAACTATAGGGTGTGACCCTGTAGGTTCTTGTAACATTAGCAGTAACACTAGAATGATTCTAATGTTACAAACAATGAGTGGCATCTAACAATGCATCATTGCTACCTAAGTTATAAGAAGTCATGATTCGACATAACCTTTTGTGATTAACCTTTCATGCATTAATCCTTAAGTCCTTTATCTCCGGAATGTTCACACTTGCATAGTCCATCCCATGTTTCTTGATACCTTGAGTAGACTATGATACAGAAATAAGTATGACATCTCATATCAACTTATTTAAGCATGGCCATGCATTTCTAGTCTCACTCAATCAAGTGGCCTAAGATATTACTCCCATTATGTAGGAGGGACTTATCCTATATTGATCAACCATATCCCTCTACATAGATTATGGTATATCCAACATCAGCCTTTATAAAACAACTAGTTATGGTGTACGTTTGACTGTATCAAAATGTACAGCTCACGATGTTGGGATAATGATGATCTCAAGTCTGAAGATCATATACATATTAATCACTATGAGTAATGTTGTGGCAATTACATAATAATCCAAGAAACATTCTCATAGCGGGTCAGTCCAATATGTTGTTCTCTAACATACATATTAATGCATTGATTCTGACACTCCATATCAATGACAACTCTTTATCATCAATCAACTACATGTTAGTCTTAATGCATTATTGTTGTCCTAGTCAACAATAATACTTGACTAAGGACCTTTTAAGAATAATCATATTATTCTCAGGACATTATTATAAAACAATTTATTTATACACACAAAAAAGAAACTAAAATAATAATGGCAACGCCCTATATTAATAAACATGGTAAATCAAGTATGTTATTACAACCATCTCATGATTGATCTTTGGGCATACTCTTACAAAATCATGATGATAATATGATTATATTTTTTATGTGATGCATAAATGTCTTACTTGATAATTGATGAATGTTGAGCAGTGTATAGGTCAGTGCCTAAATTATGATTATAAACTGGTTGATTATGTGGTAATGTACATGTGTCGAATATGATAAGATTCAGTTGATAAGATTATGTGTACCTAGTTTTCGTGAGTTCTATATATGTATGAGTTTTTTTTAATATGAATTTGAAGTGTACTGTAATTTGAATGTTTTACACATTCTATATGTTGCATTAAACTTTATATTCGGCTGAGGTTTTTTTTAAAAAAAGACCAAATGAGTAGTAATTCAAGTTATAAGGAAACATGATTATTTTTTTAACAAAATAGGGTTCTAGTATGAAATGAGATGTTTGTTTAATGTTAATGTTCATAAAATTTTACTTTGTGATTTAATTATTATTATATATATATGTATTCAAAATGATCTAAGAGTTTATGCAATCGTTCAGAAGTTGTGTCTGGTTTGGTAATACCTCGTAACCCCATTCCGGCGACGGATTCAGGTTAGGGGTGTTACACGTGTCTTAGCCTGTGTGTTTGCTACTGGGCATACTGAATTGAAAAGTTTAGATGCAGGGGACACACGACCAGACTACTCACCCATGGGGCAGACTGTATGTCACACGCGGTCTAGACACATGCCTATGTGTCTACTCGTGTGGACCATTTAAAGGCTACTTTCCAAGCCAATTGTCACCCTCAATCATTCATACACTCAACCATTTTTCATAGCATGCAACATGACATATTTAGACATTCAAATATTCAACATCATGGAACTTTCACACCTTCATAATGTCGTTTTATTACACATTCAATTAGTCACACCATTTGGAAGCATTCCATACCAATTTCATGCATAATCAAATTTGTTACCCTAACCTTAAATTACACATTCATGTCTATAGTCATCTTAAGTCATTAAGTCATTCCTTATTTCCAAGTACTTAATTCATTCCTTAGCACATCATCAATGCATTAACACATGCATGCATGAATAATTAGATGTTACAACCCAATAATCAATTATGAGCCATATCATATGGATATTACAAAATGAATTATCAACATCATAGGCCTTCTCAATTTGGCCAAATAGCATGACACATATCAAAAAATGACCAAGTACCCTACACATGCCATACTCAAAATAACAATTTCACAATACCCAATATTCTTTTGATAGTGTGATCGAATACTCTGAAAGCTTCCGATCCCCGAGCTAGCTTGGCGGAACTATAAAGGATGGAAAGAGAGGGGGTAAGCATTAGATCTTAGTAAGTCCACATGCAAATAATATGCAATGATAGTAAGCAATTAACATGTAAAGACATAGTAACACGTACAAAAGAATTATTCATCATTTAAACCTTTTAACTTACTTATCATATGTACATATATACTTTCTCATCACAAATAATTCCTTATCAAGGCATTATTCATGGGTTTAACATGTATATCTGTACTCATTGTAGTATATCATATAACCATACCTCTTTAACCTGCCCTCCTTGGGACTTTCATCACACCCATTGCATCACCCGTTGAACACTCGGAATACTATTGGATACGCGAAAAACTTGTACATAAGTGCCACATATACATACGTAGCCAAAGCTACCTCATAACATGTAACGCTCGTAAAGGAGCTACTTACGGGCTTGCTCATATAAGCTATTGATCAAGGTGTAACTACACGGGCTGCTCACATAAGCTGTCAGGTATCCGACCCACTCAAGGATTACCTAGCCACCAGTAGGACACACAAGATCATTGCCCGGAACCCAATTATATGTATCGCATCCATAATGAACTCGGACCAACTCAACAAGCTTAGATGCCTCATATATATCATGAACCTAGACCAAATCAATGAGTTCAGATTTCTTACTTCCTAGTAGCATGCCACTTGTATCCTAAACTATTCCTAAGGTTCAAATGGGATTCTTTCTCATATACGCATAGCATCTCCATCGTACTTGCTCATAACATCATGGATAACGACCAATATCATTCATACTTACAAAGTTATCATTAGACATAGCATACATAATATTGATAAAACATTTATCACATAATGTCAACACATCAAAATATAATACATTGTCACATTATTTACACATGTACTTACCTCGGTATGAAATGATGGTAATCAAGTCAAATCATCGTATACTTTATTCTTTCCTTGATCAAGACCCGGTTCACGTTTTTCTTGATCTAAAATACCAAATTTAACTTGTTTTTAATCACATTATTCAAATCAATCCATAATTCATGCTTTGGTAAAATTACCTTTTTACCCTATCTTTTCATTTATTTATGATTTAGTCTCTAGGCTCGTAAAATAAGATGAATGCATTTCCTTTGTTACCCAAGTCTAGCCGAACCTATACCATGCTCATATCAGCCCACATTTTCCTTTATTTCACATTTTTACTACCTACTTTTACAAACAAGTCCCCTTTTTTGGTGGTTTCACTAAAAATCACCTAGTAAAAGATGTTTATCATGCATCAACACATTTATATTCCTCTATTAATCACCAAAATACATGCATGTCACACATGGGTCAAATTTCATACATGAAACCTAGCTCAAAATACAGCTAGAAATGGGTAGGTCATGCTTCAAAGGCTTCAAAACTACAAAGAACATTAAAAACGGGGCTAGGGAGCACTTACAATCAAGCTTGAAATGTTGAACAAAACCCTAGCTATCGCTATTGAAAAATTCAGCTATCACTTGGAAAAGATGAGCACATTTTTGACTTATTTTTCCCTTTTTATTCTTTTGTTTACCAAATGACCAAAATACCCTTTTTACCTTTTTTTCAACTTTTTCCTATGCATGCCCATTTTTGTCCAAAATTATAGAAATTGGTCAAATTGTTAATTAGGACCTTCTAATTCATAATTTAAAACAATTTCATGCTTAAAGCTTCTAGAATGCAAGTTTTAGATCTTATTTAATTTGGTCCCTAAAATTCAATTAGACATTTTATGCATAGAATTTCTTCATGAAACTTTCACATAAGCATGCATTCATATCATAGACCTCATAAGAATCATATAATAATTACTTCTATCTGAAATTTGTTGTCTTAAAATAACTGTTCTGACTAGGCCCTAATCCGGGATGTTACAACTCTTCCCTTTTAGGGATTTTTGTCTTCAAAAATCTTATCGGTAAAAAGGTTTGGTTATTGTTTCCTCATAGCCTCCTCTAGCTCCCATGTAGCTTCTTCAAATCCATGTCTTTTTCATAAAACTTTCACAAGAGCAACATTTTTTTTCTCAATTGCTTGACTTCCCAAGCCAAGATTTTAACCGGTTCCTCGCCATAAGCCAAGATCTTAACAGAATATGAATAATCTTTATGTATATGTTACTATGTCTTAGCATGTTGATTGCTTACTACCATTGCATATTATTTGCATGTGGACTTACTAAGCTTTAATGCTTACCCCCTTT
Source organism: Gossypium hirsutum (assembly GCF_007990345.1). Classification (NCBI taxonomy): domain Eukaryota; kingdom Viridiplantae; phylum Streptophyta; class Magnoliopsida; order Malvales; family Malvaceae; genus Gossypium; species Gossypium hirsutum. Next base: position 50,755,386 of record NC_053433.1, on the reverse strand, counting down.
CCTTTCAATCCTTTGTAGTTCTGCCAAGCTAGCTCGAGGATCGAAAGCTATCGGAGTGTTCGATCACACTATCAAAAGATTATTGGGTATAATGAAATTTTTATTTTGAGTATGGCATGTATAGGGAACTTGGTTATTTTGTGAAATGTGTCATGCTATTTGGCCAAATTGTGAAGGCTTATGATATTGATGATTCATTTTGTAATGGCCATGTGATATGGCTTAATTTGATCATTGGGTTGTAATCTAATTACCCATGCATACATGTGTTAATGCCTTGGTGATGTGATATATTATTGCCTGGTGAATGTATGATAAAGTATGGATTAGATGCTAAAAGATAATGGATGACTTAATGGTTTAAAAAGACTATAGTCATGAATGCATAATTTGAAGGTATGGTAACAAGTTTGATAATGCATGAAATTGGTGTGGAATGTTTCTAAATGGTGTAACAAAACGAATGTGCAATAGGATGACATTATAAAGATATGTGTAACACCCTACCCGTATTTGATGCCGGGATAGGGTTCGAGGAGTTACTGGACTTAAACGTACACCATTTCATAAAATCGAGCCATAAAATTTCATTTAAATTAAAAACATTCAATAACATGCATAATGTCCCTTACATGAGCTATCGAGGATCTAAACATGCATTAAAGGCGGTTTGGGACTAAACTGAAAACTTTGAAAAGTTTTGGGAAAACAGAAAAATTTTCATGAAACAGGGTCACACGCCCGTGTACACACAGGGACACGCCCGTGTGTCTTCAATACGCTTGTGTCCTCAAGCTGTGTAACTCTCTGTTTATGACGTCAGCAAAACAAATTGAACCACATGGTTAGGCCACACACCCGTCTGCTAGGCCATGTCCTCCACACTGCTGAGATACATGGCCATATCTCTGCCCGTATGGCTAGCACTTAGGCTATTTTCCAAGCCTTTTTACTGCCTTAATCTTTCACAAACTTTACCACTTTAAAGACATATATCATAGCATCATTTTAATGATTTAGCATACCTCACTAAGGCACGTTTTTAACAACCAACCATAACATATTACCCAATAATTAATCTCTACTTATTCAACAAATGTCCATGTTCAATCATTATCATCTTAATGCCAATTTATGCATTTATTCCAATAGCCATGACCACCCTGAATGGTCCTAAGGCTTTCTCATGCACATATGTTATACTATTCATTCATAGTAAACAATTATAATCATATCTTAAGGCATTAGCAAATAGTAAGGATAATTAGGCTTATAAGCCAAAACATTATAAGCCACATCCCATGGCTATATACAATGAATCAACATAAGCCAATACATTTGGCTACTCATGTTAACATCTAACATAAAAACTAGGTCTTTATACATGCCACTCTCTTGTAAAAGCTTAACATATATATAAGTCGACACTTCCAAAATGATGACTTGATAGTGTGATGCTGCCTCAGACAATTTTCAACCCCGAGCTGACCTATCAACACTAAAGAAATGGAGAGGAGGGAGTAAGCTTAAATCTTAGTAAGTCCATATGAAAATAATAAGAAATATGCCAACATGCTTCTCAAGGTAATACAACCATAATTACACTTTTACTTATATCCTGGTCATGCTATTTTCTCGAGTAATAGTTACCAAACTATTTATATTCGGAGCTATGGAACTCCAAATTAAGATCTGCTAATTTTCCCTAAAACTAGACTCACATATATTCTTACCATAAAATTTTCAGAATTTTTGGTCTATCCAATAAGTACATTTTATTCTTTAAAGTTACTCCTATTCTACTATTTGATAGCTTCAACCTTTCCTTATTAAAATTTATTTATCTCTTAGTACAGGATTCGGATAATGCTACTATCTATTTCTCTTGAAAATAGACTCATTAAAAATTTATTAATATGAATTATAATCCATACTTATTTTTTAAAAAGTTTTAGTGATTTTCCAAAGTTAAGACAGGGGATCCCAGAATCACTCTGACCCTGTCTCACAAACATTAAAATATCTCAGAATATGAAATTCTTTTGCTTACAACATTTCATCTATGTGAAATTAGACTCAATAATCTTTCAATTGATATCTTATCTAGTCTCTAATTCAATTTTCAACGTTTTTGGTGGATTTTCAAAGTTGGATGACTACTGCTATCCAAAACTATTTTGGTGCAATATAATGATCACAATCATAAGATCATTTTCAACTAATCATGAACTCACCATTTCATGGATCCCATACTCGATTACATAATAGAGCTTAATATAAAAGTCGTTAATTCTCATGGCATACTTAATCATACAAGTTAGTCACATAACAATACATAATAATAATGGTCTTAGATGATCTCATCATTACAAGCATTCCAATTCCATTTCTCATATTAATCCCATAGAATTCCTCAGATTCTCAATCGATATTCTATAGTACACTTATAGCGTACTAAATCATTTACCGTCAATTCATTTTAGTGACCTTTTCAATGAATGCACTCTCGCGAACCTCATTCCTTACGGCGGGATTACCAGTCCAAGCTAAATCCCATGTAGTATAAACTCATAGAGCAACGTCGGGATTACAAGCCTAGGCTAAATCCCCTGCAAAGACAATTACTCTAATGAGCTTGGATCTGAATTACCAGTCCAGGCTAAATTCAGATCCTAATTTGAATTACACATCCGAGTTAAATCTATTTAAACACATATTCTTCGGGAGGCTAGATCACATAAGGAACACCCGTCCGGGCTAGATCCTGTTTACCGTCAATTCCTTTTTAGGAAAATCATCGGACATCCTTTTCATTCAACCGGGACTTTTAGTCCTCTTTTCATCATTTCATTCATATAACATGAATTATTATACCATGAATATCAAAATTTATTAACATAAAAAAACATACATTTTAAGTAATAAGAGTACACATTCGAGTTACACGAACTTACTTGTCGAATCCTCGTCGGGTACAACCGTGTAGCAATTCATACAACTCATGTAATAGTAATTTAACATGACAATTCAAGTATAACATTGCATTTTTATTATCACACGAACTTACTTTGAATGCAATTACGGCTAACTATTCCAATTTAGTCCATAATCTCAAACTTTCCCGATTTAAGCCCAAATCTCAGTTTTCTTGATCTAACATTTCAAATATAGCTCATTTATAATTCACATTATTCAAATTGACACAAAAATCATAATTTTACAAAATTGTATTTTTACCCCTAAAATTTCACTTATTTACACTTTGGACCCTAGGCTCGTAAAATGATTTCTTGTAACACCCCAAACCCGGCCTAAAAGTTTGGCTCGAATCTGGCGTGTCACATTGAAGTGTTTTTCGGAAACCATGTTTCCATTAAAAACCCTTCTTAGTAATTAAAAACTTGTACCCTTTTTAAACCTTATTACAAAACCTCAGCTGAATATCATTCTTAACAACTTTGTAAAAAAAAATCCTGGCAGTTGCGGAAACTTAATTTAAAAACAATTGCGGTTACATGATGTTTTGAACAACAGTAGTTGCTTTGGAAAACCGTGTTCTAATACTAGCAATTATAAGAACAATAAATAAAATTCCAAATTTGAAATCCAGAAAATTACAACGACTTTACTACAACCCACATAAAAACATTTAAAAGCAATAATCAAAACTATAACATAAATAGTGTGTGTGGCTTCCTCCGAGCCCCTCGTAGCCCCGATCCGTCTAAGGCTGGAAATTATCTGAAAGGTTAATAAACGGGGTGAGTTTACGAAAACTCAGTGTGAAATCCCCTACTATAAAAAGGAACAGTCAGTCATATAAAAGAATTAAACTCTGGCCCCAGCCTTACTTACAGTTTCAGTACCAATTGGGCCTTAGCCCATTATAACAGACAGTATCAGATGGGCTTTAACCCATTACAGAATAAGAAACATTATTAGAACTAGAATCAGAATCAGAATTAGTATCAGGTAACAGAATCAAAATCAGAATCAATATCAGGTAACAGAATCAAAATCAGAATGTGAATGCAATCCCAACCCAGCCTATAACCAACCGCTACACTCCACCCGTGCCAGCCCTACACTCCATGTGGGGAGTAGCTCAACCCACCCAGCCCTACACTCCACAGTTGCAGCATTGCTGCTCAGATATCAATAAGTTGAGGCAAAGCCTCCAGTACGTGGACAAGCCACTTTCAGTACTTCCTCCATCAGTATAACCCATAACCCATGCAACAGATATAAATGTCATGGCATACAACATACAGAATCAGAATATCTACCCATATTTGAATCAAACAGTCACAGTCAAGTCATTCATATCACCAACATATATTCACAATCAAATTCGTCAACCACACAGTCCAAGTCAGTCACTTGCCCACAAGGGCAAAACAGTCATTTAACACCCTAAGGGCAAAATGCTAATTTTACCTCACAAGGTATCTCGGTAATTCTACCCTACAGGGGTATTTCGGTATTTCTACCCTACAAGGGTATTTCGGTAATTCTACCCTACAGGGGTATTTCAATAATTCTACCCTACAGGGGTATTCCGGTAATTCTACCCTACAGGGGTATTACGATAATTCTACCCTACAGGGGTATTCTGGTAATTCTACCCTACAGGGGTATTTCGGTAATTCTACCCTACAGGGTATTGCGATAATTCTACCTTATAGGGGTATTTCGATAATTTTACAATTCAGGGGTATTTTAGTAATTTTACAAACCAGGGGTATTTTGGTAATTTTGTAAACTAAGGGTATTTCAATAATTTTGTAAATCGAGGATAAAACAGTAATTCTGTAAATCAAGGGTAAAACGGTAATTCTATAAATCGAGGGTAAAATGGTAATTCTATAAATCGAAGGTAAAATGATAATTCTATAAATCGAGGGTAAAATGGTATTTCTATAAATCGAGGGTAAAACGGTAATTCTGTAAATCTAGGGTAAAATGGTAATTCTGTAAATCGAGGGTAAAACAGTAATTTTGTATCAAGGGTAAAATGGTAATTCTATCTTATTTTAGTGATTTTACAAATCGAGGATATTTGGGTAATTTTATAAATCGGGGGTACTTTGGTAATTTTACAAGTCGAAGGTATTTCAGTAATTTGGTAAACTAAAGTATTCTAAACAGGGATAACAATACGAATGGGCCTAAAGCCTATTCTTGGCCCAAATGGGCCCACACGCTCGTGTGGCCCTTTTAGCCCAAATCTAGCCACAGATATGAGATTCACCTAGCCCAGTCCAATATTTACTACACAATCAAACAACTTATCCAATTGGGCCCGTAGGCCCATTGGGCCCACATGACCCTTTCCGGCCCATCACGGCCCGAATTAGCCATCCTATAGCTAGAGTAGTGAGAAATACACACCTGATAGGAGACTGGAGTTAATCCGCACTCCGAGCACTCTTAGCCGACGCCCAACCCAAACGAGCACGCCATACAGCGAAAGGGATCAGCCAAGAAAGGTACCTTTACTCTCCTCATGGTTCTCTCTATTTAAAGGCAACTTCGCATCCACTCTTATGTTAGCTTTTCGATGTGGGATCCCTCCATCATCAGAGTTTAAATTCAACACCAACTCTTGCCACCCCTTGTTAGCAAAATAAATGCTCTTTGCTTGCCATGAGTTTCAAACCCTGGACCTCCTTGCCACCTTTATAACGCAACCTTCCTGCCTCTTATGTGGCGCTACTTTGCCACTAAACCACAAGGCTTTTTGTGTCACAATTTCTCCAACAATATTCTTAAGGCCTACCTACTACACCAGGGTTTGATTCACCTTAAACCAAATTTTTTGCTAGAGTCCAAGTTTAAACCCAGGACTTCTCCAACACTTCTTAACACACTTAACCACTAAAACAAGCCTTCATTAGTGAAATTTACACGCACAACAAAATATTATAAGCTGCCTTCAACCGCTCCAATGCTCAAGGCCCAAAACTTCTAGGCCCAAATTCAGAGTGTTACAACTCTACCTCCCTTAAAGAAATTTCATCCCCGAAATTTCCATCTAACAGGGTGGTCGTGTAACATCTACCCCACTATGCTACCGCTGCGCACTCTGATCCTACTATCACTATCACACTTCAACTAGAACTTGAAACATCTCATACATACAACACTTATTCATTGAAGCAGACACATATTTATCACACATATATACAATTTCTATATCCAAACATCACATCCACATAAAATAAATACCAAATTTAAATTCAGACCAATATCTAAAGAATCCACAGTATTTCAATTTCTAAACAGACAAAAGTATTCAGAAGACTTACGGATTCGGCGCTGGAGACTCGGTGTGCCACACTTTTTAAGAAAAATACTTCAAACTGAGCACGTGGTTGAAAATAATTTTCTGAACTTCAACCTTTGAAAACCCAACCCACAGCCGAGTTGTTGCAACTAGGCTCTGATGCTACTAAATGTAACACCCCAAACCCAGCCTGAAAGTTTGGCTCGAATCTGGCGTGTCACATTGAAGTGTTTTTCGGAAACCATGTTTCCATTAAAAACCCTTCTTAGTAATTAAAAACTGGTACCATTTTTAAACCTTGTTAGAAAACCTCAGCTGAATATCATTCTTAACAACTTTGTAAAAAAAATTCTGGCAGTTGTGGACACTTAATTTAAAAACAATTGCAGTTACGTGATGCTTTGAACAACAGTAGTTGCTTTGGAAAACCGTGTTCTAATACTAGCAATTATAAGAACAATAAATAAAATTCCAAATTTGAAATCCAGAAAATTACAACGGCTTTACTACAACCCACATAAAAACATTTAAAAGCAATAATCAAAACTATAACATAAATAGTGTGTGTGGCTTCCTCCGAGCCCCTCGTAGCCCCGATCCGTCTAAGGCTGGAAATTACCTGAAAGGTTAATAAACGGGGTGAGTTTACGAAAACTCAGTGTGAAATCCCCTACTATGAAAAGGAACAGTCAGTCATATAAAAGAATTAAACATCTGGCCCCAGCCTTACTTACAGTTTCAGTACCAATTGGGCCTTAGCCCATTATAACAGACAGTACCAGATGGGCTTTAACCCATTACAGAATAAGAAACATTATCAGAACTAGAATCAGAAACAGAATTAGTATCAAGTAACAGAATCAAAATCAGAATCAATATCAGGTAACAGAATCAAAATCAGAATGTGAATGCAATCCCAACCCAGCCTATAACCAACCGCTACACTCCACCCGTGCCAGCCCTACACTCCATGTGGGGAATAGCTCAACCCACCCAGCCTTACACTCCACAGTTGCAGCATTGCTGCTCAGATATCAATAAGTTGAGGCAAAGCCTCCAGTACGTGGACAAGCCACTTTCAGTACTTCCTCCATCAGTATAACCCATAACCCATGCAACAGATATAAATGTCATGGTATACAACATACAGAATCAGAATATCTGCCCATATTTGAATCAAACAGTCACAGTCAAGTCATTCATATCACCAACATATATTCACAATCAAATTCGTCAACCACACAGTCCAAGTCAGTCACTTGCCCACAAGGGCAAAACAGTCATTTAACACCCTAGGGGCAAAATGGTAATTTTACCTCACAAGGTATCTCGGTAATTCTACCCTACAGGGGTATTTCAGTAATTCTACCCTATAGGGGTATTTCGGTATTTCTACCCTACAAGGGTATTTCGGTAATTCTACCTTACAGGGGTATTTCAGTAATTCTACCCTACAGGGGTATTCCGTTAATTCTACCCTACAGGGGTATTGCGATAATTCTACCCTACAGGGGTATTCCGGTAATTCTACCCTACAGGAGTATTCCGGTAATTCTACCCTACAAGGGTATTTCAGTAATTCTACCTTACAGGGTATTGCGATAATTCTACCCTATAGGGGTATTTCAGTAATTTTATAATTCAGGGGTATTTTAGTAATTTTACAAACCAGGGGTATTTTGGTAATTTTACTGATCGAGGGTATTTTGGTAATTTTGTAAACTAAGGGTATTTCAATAATTTTGTAAATCGAGGATAAAATAGTAATTCTATAAATCGAGGGTAAAATGGTTATTCTATAAATCGAGGGTAAAATGGTAATTCTATAAATCGAGGGTAAAACGGTAATTCTATAAATCGAGGGTAAAATGGTAATTCTATAAATCTAGAGTAAAACGGTAATTCTGTAAATCGAGGGTAAAACAGTAATTTTGTATCGAGGGTAAAATGGTAATTCTATCTTATTTCAGTGATTTTACAAATCGAGGATATTTGGGTAATTTCATAAATTGGGGGTACTTTGGTAATTTTACAAGTCGAAGGTATTTCAGTAATTTGGTAAACTAAAGTATTCTAAACAGGGATAACAATACGAATGGGCCTAAAGCCTATTCTCGGCCCAAATGGGCCCATACGCTCGTGTGGCCCTTTTAGTCCAAATCTAGCCACAGATATGAGATTCACCTAGCCGAGTCCAATATTTACTACACAATCAAACAACTTATCCAATTGGGCCCGTAGGCCCATTGGGCCCACATGACCCTTTCCGGCCCATCGCGGCCCGAAGTAGCCATCCTATAGCTAGAGTAGTGAGAAATACACACCTGATAGGAGACTGGAGTTAATCCGCGCTCCGAGCACTCTTAGCCGACGCCCAACCCAAACGAGCACGCCATACAGCGAAAGGGATCAGCCAAGAAAGGTACCTTTACTCTCCTCATGGTTCTCTCTATTTAAAGCCAACTTCGCATCCACTCTTATGTTAGCTTTTCGATGTGGGATCCCTCCATCATCAGAGTTTAAATTCAACACCAACTCTTGCCACCCCTTGTTAGAAAAATAAATGCTCTTTGCTTGCCATGAGTTTCGAACCCTGGACCTCCTTGCCACCTCTATAACGCAACCTTCCTGCCTCTTATGTGGCGCTACTTTGCCACTAGACCACAAGGCTTTTTGTGTCACAATTTCTCCAACAATATTCTTAAGGCCTACCTACTACACCAAGGGTTTGATTCACCTGAAACCAAATTTTTTGCTAGAGTCCAAGTTTAAACCTAGGACTTCTCCAACACTTCTCAACACACTTAACCACTAAAACAAGCCTTCATTAGCGAAATTTACACGCACAACAAAATATTATAAGCTGCCTTCAACCGCTCCAATGCTCAAGGCCCAAAACTTCTAGGCCCAAATTCAGAGTGTTACATTTCTATTCAATTTCCTTGCATTTTAAGCCTAGTCGAATCATTTTCATAACTATAGCAGTCCAAAATTTCCACTAAATTACACTTTTATGACAAATTTTATAAAATTTACAATACGATCCTTTTAAGCATTTTCACCGAAAATCACTTAGCAAAAGTTGTTTATTTAACACCCAACATTCAGTTTCTACCATTAGACATCAATAGACATGCATATCACTCATGGTTAAATTTTTAAACATGAACCCTAGCTTAAAATAATGGTAGAAATAGGTAAATCAAGTTACTGGGACTTCAAAAATGTAAAGAACATTAAAATGGGGTTCGAGATCACTTGCAAATGAGCTTGGAAGCTTGAACCAAACCCTAGCCATGGCTTCCATGGTAGATTCCGCTGGACAAGAAGAAGATGGACAAATTTGGCTTATTTTTCCTTTTTAATTCTTTTAATTATTAGATTACCAAAATGCCCCGAACTTAAAAATATTCTATTTCACCCATTTCATGTATACTTTTGTCCAACAATTAACCAATGGTCTAATTACCATTTAAGGACCTCCAATTTAAAATTTCATAACAATTAGACACCTCTAACATGTAGAACTCAACTTTTGCACTTTTTACAATTTAGTCATTTTGATTAAATTGAGTGCCCAAACGTCAAAATTTTCGAACGGGATTTTCACGAAATCATTCCGTGATATTGTAGACCATATAAATATAATAAAAATAAATTTTATTACGTCCAATTTGTGGTCTCGAAACCACTGTTTTGACTACCCTAATTCGGGATGTTACAATTCTCCCCCCTTTAGGGATTTTCGTCCCTGAAAATCTTACTAGAAGAGTGGTTTGGTTCTCACATAAATTTCACTATCTCATAATCATTGCTAAAGAACTTTTACTCAGGCTATGCTTAACACTTCACTCTTTAATTTCTCTTTCTATATTCAAGAGCAATTCTTCGCCATACGACACATCAATTGAATCTTGATCTCAATCTGCTTAAAGAGAACTAACATACTAATAAAGCTGACAACGTCGGAGATACACGATTCCATTGATCTGTTAAGCGAAAATTCAACACATACTGAAATGATTTGTAGATTTCATCAAACATTTAGCAACAAGCAACAAAACATTTTTCTCTTTCAAAGATAAGAATAATCCTGATAACAATTCATGTATCCAAATACAAAAATCAGAAATGTCGAGTTCCAAACTCGAGTACCAATACATCACTCCTGTTAGTTTTCTTGTAAACTCTCTCTATATAAGTTTTGGATTTCTACCCAAGCACTTATAATCACATTTTTCTTTTCTCAAAGATCATACAATAACTAACTCAAGTCATCTACGCTATCACAATTTAGATCTGTCTTTAACATCGGATACTTTAAGCTATCATATTGCCTTATAGTCTCATAACACATCACTGAAGGTCGGGGAGTCTTTTCCCAATGCAGACTAAATTAGTTCAAAGGCTTCAGTTAACAATATTCTCATCTGACGAAACCTTTCTAAAATGTAATAGACTTTTCAACTTTTGTAAGACCGGAATTTTTACAGTTCAAAGAAGCCTTAAATTATATCAAAGCTTTTAAGAACTATATACTTTTCATTCAAACTGTCCGTCCTTTACCCGTAAGGAAATGAAATCTTATTCTCAGACATAAATATCTCATTTAATCCTCAATACAATAACCAATTACTGATTGAACAACCAAGCCAGGCTTAATCATCAATAAATGACATTTCAAAAAATCTTCTTTTCCAGTCGATAGAACGAATCAACATGTAATCATTCAAAATTCACTTATCATGCTAATCAAAAGACCAATTCAAATACATTAACTCAGAATAACAAGAATATCCTGATTGAAGGCATTAACTTTTAATTAACTTACTCAGGAAAAGAAATCCAGATACTAGAATCATCATGTTGCTATAATCAAACCGGAAACATAGTCGTAATTGACATAATCTTCATAAGCCAAAGGATACACTTTAGGTATGAACCATGATTAATAATTTACAGAATAAATATGGTAAGAAAAATCCATATAAAGAAGTCCAAGACAGAGATATTTAAGATAAAGAAATTCCATGATTTAGAAATCAAAGATACATTGTCAAAATGAAAGCTCCAGAATAAAACTCATAAGAAAAATATGAAGGATCTCGACAATTCCTCAGAGAAAAGAAGTTTGGAAGAATACATCCTTCCAACCCACTGGAATTAAATGCAACAAGAATGATATACCTTCTCATATATATACATATCAAATAGAACATTAATTAGAAGAAATAGAGTTATATCAACATGTGTACTTTTTCATAAAGTTTCAATAGATGAAACGCAATAGAATGTTAGAGGGAAATGGAGCAATATCAATTATATATACCAGTCGGACTACCAATACTTTCGTCTATACATCACGATTAGAAAACATTTCCATAAAACAAAGGTTTTATCAGAAGAGTAGAGGCCATAGGAACAATCTCAAGAACAATTACACATATAAATACCTCAAAAGAGACTATCAAAATTTGTTCAGCCATAACTGTCACACTTAATGTCTTACCTTTCAAATATTATTCCTTCAACTATTTCTGTCATCACTAATCCCGTATTATTCCTTTCACTGAAGAAAGTAAGTTCAGAAGGAATTCCGATTACTATATTATTTCGACGTCGTGTCTGAATTAGTCAGTTTACCAAAGTTAATTTCTTCTCTCATTACGATATTTCGTAATCTGAATAATCTTTAAATCAACTTGATGCCTTTTTAGTTCTGCCTTTACTTATCAAATCATTTTCAAACTCTGACCATATTTACAATCATTCTACCGCTGAACTCTTTTGGTCTCATACTCGTGAGCTTATTTTAGCACAAATCTCATGAAATCCTTTATAAACACCACTCTGTAAGGAGGTGGGGTCGTAAGATCCCTGACTCGTGTCTCATACACATATACATATAACACTATTTCATCATTATTGTAACATTTTCACATGTATATCATTCACTTCAGGTAAACTATTATTCACATTCGTAAGACACGAATTTTCCAATTATCTTATTTAAACCATTGCATCAATGCATGCATTCTATAGATTTGGGATAACTTTACTTATCCCATTCATTCTATCCAACAAGTCATGCACATAGCATCTTACAAGGGCCAAACTAACATGGATAAGGGTATCACAATCTAAGCTTTCATCTAACATACCATCATATACTTACCATTATATCCACATAACTCAATTCAATCAATCTAGCATATTAACTTAAGCTATGCGAGTTTTCCAATCATACTTATTCAAACAAGAATATGTAGACATTTATTCCATCAATATTTTTGATAAGTTACTCAAACACATGCATTCGTTCAAATAAATCAATTATATACATCATGGAATTATCAATTAAACATAGGTAAGATCATCATAATATAATCCTTTATTCATACTTTTGTGGATTTCTATTTATCACATTCACTTAATCAAGTAAGTCAAGTGTACAACATCATATGAGCATCAAACCAGCATGGGTATTCATCGCAACATGAATTTCCATCTCACATGTTATCACGTATATCAGGAACTTTTATTCATAATTTTCTAAATCTAGGCTTATCATGACTATACTTCACCCGAATACCTTAGCATCACATTTAACATGGTTAGTGTAGCTTTGTTGAAGAGTACCTCTGTCCAAACAAAATGGTTCTCATTCGCGTCGAGAGACATCACACTATCATAGATTGGTGGCATGTATAGCTAAACTCTCATTCATGCTAGGTTAGTCTGAGAACTGACTAAACTATAGCTCTGATACCACTAAATGTAACACCCCTTGCCCGTATCCGATGCTGGGACAAGTTTGAGGCGTTACCGGACGTCAATGTACACCATTTCATAAAACCAGGCCATAAAATTTCATTTAAATTAAAAACATTCAATTACATGCATAATGTCCCTTACACGAGCTACCAAGGCTCTAAACATGCATTAAAGGCAGTTTAGGACTAAACTGAGAACTTTCGAAAGTTTTGGGAAAACTTAGAAAAAATTTTATGAAATAGGGTCACACGCCCGTGTCCTCAGGCCTTGTAACTCTCTGTTTATAACGTCAGCAAAACAAATTGGACCACACGGCTAGGCCACACGCTCGTATGCTAGGCTGTGTCCTCCACATAGCTGAGACACATGGCCTTGTCTCTACCCGTGTGGCTAGTACTTAGGCTATTTTTCAAGCCTTTTTGTTGCCTTAATCTTTTACAAACTTTACCACTTTAAAGACACATATCATAGCATCATTTTAATGATTTAGCATGCCTTACTAAGGCACATTTTTAACAACCAACCATAACATATTTCCCAATAATTAATCTCTACTTATTCAACAAATGTCCATGTTCAATCATTGATGCCAATTTACGCATTTATTCCATAGCTATTACCACCCCGAATAGTCCTAAGGCATTCTCATGCATATATGTTATACTATTCATTCATAGTAAACAATTATAATCACATCGTAAGGCATTAACAAATAGTAAGGATAATTAGGCTTATAAGCCAAAACATTATAAGCCACATCCCATAGCTATATACAATGAATCAACATAAGCCAATATATTTGGCTACTCATGATAACATTTAACATAAAAACTAAGTCTTTATACATGCCACTCACTTGTAAAAGCTTAACATATATAAAAGTCGACACTTCCAAAATGATGACTTGATAGTGTGATACTACCTCCAGCAATTTCCAATCCCGAGCCAACCTGACAACACTAAAGAAATGGAGAGGAGGGAGTAAGCTTAAAGCATAGTAAGTCCATATGAAAATAATAAGAAATATGCCAACATACTCTCAAGGTAATACAACCATAATTACGCTTTTACTTATATTCTAGTCATGTTGTTTTCTTGAGTCATAGTTACCAAATCATTTATATCTAGAGCTGCGAAACTCCAAATTAAGATCCACTAATTTTCCCTAAAACTAGGACCACATATCTTCCTACCATAAAATTTTTAGAATTTTTGGTCTAGCCAATAAGTACAGTATATTCTTTAAATTTACCCCTATTCTACTATTTGATAGCTTCGACCTTTCCTTACTAAAATTTATTTATCTCTTAGTACGGGATTCGAATAATGTTCCCGTCCATTTCTATTTAAAATAAACTCATTAAGAATTTATTAATATGAATTCTAATCCATAATTATTTTTTTAAAATTATTAGTGATTTTCCAAAGTTAAGACAGGGGAGCCCAAAATCACTCTAACCCTGTCTCACAAAAATTCAAATACCTCATAATATGAGATTCTTTTTCATACACTATTTCCTTTATGTGAAACTAAACTTAATAAGCTTTAAATTCATTTCTTATTCAGTCTCTAATTCGATTTCCACCATTTTTGGGGGATTTTCAAATTCAGACGATTGCTGCTGTCCAAAATTATTTTAGTGCAATATAATGATCACTATCATAAGATCATTTTCAACTAATCATGAACTCACCATGAACTCACCATTTCATGGATCCCATACTCGATTACACAATTGAGATTGATATAAACGTCGTTAAATCTCATGGCATACGTAATCATACAAGTTAGTCATGTAATAATACATGATAATAATGGTCTTAGATGATCTCATCATTACAAGCATTCCAATTCCATTCTCATATTTATCCCGTAGAATTCCTTGGATTCTTGATGGATATTCCATAGTACACTTATAGCGTACTAAATCATTTATCGTCAATTCATGTTAGTGACCTATTCAACAAATTCACTCCCATGAACCTCAATCCTTACGGCGGAATTACCAGTCCAGGCTAAATCCCCCGTAGTATAAACTCATAGAGCAATGTCGGTATTACCAGTCTAGGCTAAAACCCTTGTAACGAAAATTACTCTAATGAGCTCGGATCTGAGTTACCAGTTCAGCTAAATTCAGATCCTAATTTGGATTATCTGTCCAGGTTAAATCTATTTAAACATATATTCTTCGAGAGGTTAGATCACATAAGGAACACCCGTTCGGGCTAGATCCTTTTTACCGTCAATTCCCTTTTAGAAAAACCACCAGACATCATTTTCATTCAACCTGGAATTTTAGTCCTCTTTTCATCATTTCATTCATATAACATGAATTATTATACCATGAATATCAAAATTTATTAACATCAAAAAGCATACATTTTAAGTAATAAGAGTACAAATTCAAGTTACACGAACTTACTTGTCGAATCCTCGTTGGGTACTACCGTGTAGTAATTCATACAACTCATGTAATAGTAATTTAGCATGACAATTCAAGTATAAAATTGCATTATTATTATCACACGAACTTACCTCGAATGCAATTACGGCTAACTATTCCAATTTAGTCTATAATCTTGAACTTCCTAATTGAAGCCTGAATTTCATTTTCTTGATCTAACATTTCAAATATAGCTCATTTATTATTCACATTATTCAAATTTACCCAAAATCATAATTTTACAAAATTGCATTTTTACCCCTAAATTTTTACTTATTTACACTTTGGCCCCTAGGCTCGTAAAATGATTTTTATTCAATTTTCTTGCATTTAAGCCTAGATGAATCATTTTCATAACTATAGCAGCCCACAATTTCCACTAAATCACATTTTTATGACAAATTTTATAACTTTTACAAAACTGTCCTTTTAGGCATTTTCACCAAAAATCACTTAGCAAAAGTCGTTTATTTAACACCCAACATTATTTTTCTACCATTAGACATCAAAAAACATGCATATCACTCACGGGTAAATTTTTTAATATGAACCCTAGCTCAAGATAATGGTAGAAATAGGTAAATCGAGTTACCGAGACTTCAAAAATGTAAAGAACATTAAAAACGCGGTTCGGGATCACTTACAAATGAGCTTGGGAGCTTGAACCAAACCCTAGTCAAAGCTTCCTTGGTAGATTCGGCTAGACAAGAAGAAGATGGAAAATTTTGGCTTATTTTCCCTTTTTAATTCTTTTAATTATTAGATTATAAAAATGCCCCTAATTCAAAAATATTCTATTTCACCCATTTCATGTCTATTTTTGTCCAAAAATTAACCAATGGTATAATTACCATTTAAGGACCTCCAATTTAAAATTTCATAACAATTGGACACCTCTAACATGTAGAACTCAACTTTTGTACTTTTTACAATTTAGTCCTTTTAACTAAATTGAGTGCCCAAACATCAAAATTTTCGAACGAGATTTTCACGAAATCATTCCATGAATTTTTGACCATATAAATATAATAAAAATGAATTTTATTACGTCAAATTTATGGTCTCGAAACCACTGTTCCGACTAGTCCCTAATTCGGGATGTTACAATGTGAGAGTGCCATGGTGTTGAATATTTGAGTGTCTAAATATGTCATGTTGCATGATATGAAATGTTTGAATGTATGAATGATTGAGGGTGACAATTGCACTGGAAAATAGCCTTTAAATGGTCCACACGGGTAGACATACGGGCATGTGTCTAGATTGTGTGTGACACAGGGTCTGCCCCATGGGGTGTTGAATGGTCGTGTGTCTCCTGCACCCTAATTTTTGCTAGTCCGTATGCTCAATAGTAAACACATGGGCTAAGACACGGGCATGTGTCTTGGCCATGTGAGAGACACGGCCTACCTACATGGGCGTGTACTCTGGCCGTATGAAGTCTGCACCTTTTTATGAAAAATTCATTTAATTTTAATTGACCACATGGTCTGGCCACATGGGCGTGTGATACGGCTGTGTGACCCCAGATTAATGTTGATGTCATAGTCAGAGAGTTACACGGCTAGAAGATATGGGCATGTCGAGAGTACACGGGTGTGTTCCATGTCTCACACGGGCATGTGGCTCTGTATTAGGTAAAATTTCCCAAACTTTTCTGAAGTCTTCGATTTAGTCCCAAATCTCTTCCGATGGCTATTTTGGGCCTCGCAGGTCCATATCAAGGATAAATTGTGTATGTACGAATGAAGTTGTTCTAAAGAAAAATTCTATAGCCTGGTTTTTGTATGAATGACTGTGTATGTGTTCTGTAATGCCTCGTATCCTATCTCAGCCTCGAGTACAGGTAAGGGATGTTACATTTAGTGGTATCAGAGCTATGGTTTAGTCGATTCTTGTACTAGCCTAGCATATTTGAGTCTAGCTATACATTCCATACGTATATATATAATGATAGTGTGACGACTCTTGACAATATTAAAATGTGTTTTCATATAGCAAATGGACCCCGACAGAGTAGTGGCGGATGATATAGAAAGTAACGTGCCTACTCTAGTTGAAGGAGATGTGTCATTCGAGAATAGACTCGAAACTATCAATAGAGAAGAATGAGGCAGAGAGGCCTTTATTCACATGATGAATGCATAGTATACGGAGTTCATTCGATCGAACCTGAATGCTTAACCTCCCCTACCTCTCCCAAATCCTCAACTCGCACATGTGATGCCTTAACATATGGATTTCATGAAATTTGCTAGAACACCTGTTGATAAAATTCAGAAATAAGGTGTTGAGGAATTTAGGGCAAATGCCAATGATGACCTAGAGAAAACAGAGTTCCTGTTAGAGAACTCTATATGGGTATTTGATAAATTATCCTGTACACCTGACGAGTACCTAAAATGTGTCATATCTTTATTGAGAGATGTGGCATATCACTGGTGGAGAACGCTGATATATGTGGTACCACTGGAGAGGGTTACTTGCGAATTTTTTCAAGAGGAATTTTGAAAGAAATACATTAGCGAACTGTACATTGAACAAAAGTGTAAGGAATTTCTAGATTTGAAACAGGGTCGTATGGCAGTTAGTGAATATGAGAGAGAATTTGTCACTCAGTAAGTACGCTCAGGAGTGTGTATTCTTCAAAGCTAATATGTGTAGAAGATTTGAAAATGGACTTAATGAGGATATTAAGACATTAATGAGTATTCTTGAGTTGAAAGAAATTGTGTTACTCATTGAACAGGCTTGTAAAGCCGAGGAGATCAAAGAAAAGAGGAAAGCTGAGTCTAAGGAAAGAGATACAAGAAAGAGATATATGAGTAAGTCATTACCATTTCAATCTAAGAAATCTAAAGAGATGTACTCTCGTTCACATGTGTTAGCAGGATATTCATACGGGAACCGTAGAAAGCATAATTAGGGTTTTAGATCTCAGGCTACATCCGTGACAAGTGTAGGTAAGGCTAAACCTACCAAGCCCGAGTGCCAAAAATTTGGTAGATGTCATTTTGGCACCTATAAGGTGAGTGAGGGATCTTGTTTCAAGTGTGGTTCTCAAGACCACTATATTAAAGATTGCCCCGAGATGGTAAAGAAAGAAAGATTTTAGAACTCAAGGCCGAGTGGCACAGTTTCTAGAGGAAGACCCTCAAAAAATGTCGGGAATGGGTCTGGTAGTAAGAATGTGATACGAAATACAACAGTGAGATCTGACCTAGGGCTCTGACTAGAGCCTATGCCATACGCTCATGTGAAGATGCAACTTCTCCTGGTGTGATCACTAGTAAATTTTCTCTCTATGATACTAATGTTATTACTTTGATAGACCCTGGCTCTACTCATTCGTATGTGTGTATGAAATTGGCATCTAGTGTGAATATACTTGTTGAGTCTACCGAGTTTGTGATTAAAGTGTCAAATCCGTTAGGAAAGCATGTGATAGTTGATAAAGTATGTAAGAGATTCCCCTTGATGATTAGAGGTCATTCTTTTCTGGCCGACTTAATATTGCTACCGTTTGATGAACTTGATGTCATACTGGGGTATGGATTGGTTGACACTACATGATGCTATAGTGAATTGTAGACAGAAAGTTATGGAATTGAAATGTGAAAATGGTGAGATTCTTCAAGTTAAATCAAATGATGCTGTAACGCCCCCACGCCTGAGACCATCGCCGGAGTCAAGTATGAGGTGTTACTAAGCTTAGTTTAACATTTTTAGAACTTTGGATTATTGTTTCTACATTCTCAGCTTTTAAGCTACTTGCATCACAGTCACAAGAAAAATCATATCTCGAGTTATGAAACTCGAAATCAAGATCCTTAAATTTTACCTGAATCTAAACTCATATACCTATCTTCTAATTTTTTCTAGAATTTTTGGTTGGGCCAATTAGTACAGTTTATTAGTTAAAGTTACCCCTGTTTCAGGACTCGACTGGTCTGACCTCTGTTTACTACGAACCACATTTCTATCTCTAAAAAATTCATATGACTATGAGATTTGTTTCTACTAAAACTTGACTCAATAAGGATTCTGAGGATATAAAATATACCACCTAATTATATCTTTATAATTTATGATGAATTTCTAAAGTTGGAACAGGGGATTCAAAAACTGCTATGACCCTGTTTCACTAAAATTCAAATATCTTCTAACATATAATTACTTTACCTGTTTCATTTGTTTCATGTGAAACTAGACATAATAAGATTCAATTTGATATGTATTCCATCACCAAATTCAATTTCTATGATTTTTAGTAAATTTTCAAACTCGCGTTAGTGTTGCTGCAGTATTCTGTTTATGGCAAATTTCATCCTTTTTATGAGTTTTTATGCACTAAGTATCTTAATAGTTTTCCTTAACATCAAACATAATCTACACTAACCATTTTCATCATTTATCATTATCAAGCATTTCCTCAACCATTCCACAACCATACCATAAGATCATTTTCACAAAATAGGTATATTGCTATACATGCCATACTTAAATTTACAAGCCATTTACCAAAAGTCTTCCGGATAGTGTGACTGAGCCTTCGACCTATCCCGACTCCTGAGCTGGCTTGTCCAAAACTACAATGAGTAAGAAGGAGGGAGTAAGCATAAATGCTTAGTAAGTTCATATGCAAATAATAAGTAACATAGCAAACAGTTATACCAATCAACATTAGCATACATCACTAAAACACATATCACATTTCTAAACATCATTCCTCATCATCTTATTGCCTTATAGTGGTTGTATCAATACTCAACCCGAGGGTTAAATACATACCTGTCCAAAATAACCATTTCACATCACTCACCAATACTTCTCTTTACATCTCGAATATTCCTCCATTGAGTAGAACTTTACCCGTTGAACACATCGGAATATAATTCGGATACATGGATAATTTGCATATAAGTGCCACATATTCAATCAAGCAATCATGTAACCCGCCCATAAGCGAACTCGGACTCAACTCAACGAGCTCGGGCGTTCGCATCCATAAGTGAACTCGGACTCAACTCAACGAGTTCAGATGCCTAGTTACATCTCACGAACTCGGACTCAACTCAACGAGTTCGGACATTCGCATCCATAAGTGAACTCGGACTCAACTCAACGAGTTCGGATGCTCAACCATCCTAGTGACATGTCACTTGTATCCTAATCTATTCCTAAGGTTCAAACGGGATTTTTCTCGAACACTTATCCTTGCCGTCTTCCGTAGAATGCCGAAATCAATACTCGGTAACAATTATATTTAACAAGTAGCTCACATAATTTACATATTATTTGAAATTAACCACAAAGCATACATTTCATAATGAAATTCAGCATAACACATAATTAATATCAATAACTTAAAAATAACAATTATGCTACATTATTTACACATGAACTTACCTTGGTACCAAAATACAAAGATTTTGCAATTTAGTCCACAATCTTTTCTTTTCCTCGATTGAGGTCGATTCCACGTCTTTCTTGATCTAAAATAACACATTTAGCTCATTTAATACTCACATTATCAAATTAATCCTTAACTCAAATTTTGGCAAAATTACAATTTTGCCCCTAAACTTTTGCATATTTACATTTTTGCCCCTAGGCTCGGGATTAAACTTTATTCCTTATTCTTATGTTTTACAACATGCTGATCACTTTTCTCTTCTATGGCAACATCAAATTCTCACTCTAACATGTACTTGTGACTATTAGGTATTTTTACCGATTAAGCCATTTTACTCGTTTTTGCTTAAAATCGAGTAGTACAAGTTGTCTAACATAATTTAAAACCCCATTTTCTATCATAAAACATCAAAATACACAAATTTCACCTATGTGTATTTTTCCAAATATAAACCCTAAGTTGAATTATTGCTAACATAAGCTTAATCGAGCTACCGGGATTCCAAAAACGTAAAGAAAATTAAAAATGGGGCTTGGAATCACTTACTATGGAGCTTGGAAGCTTGAAACAAACCCTAGCTATGGAGAACCCTTGAAATTTCGGCCTAATGAAGAAGATGGACAAAAATTGGCTTTTAATTTTGTTTTTAATTCATTTTAATAACTAAATGACCAAAATACCCTTACTACTAAACTTTCCAAAAATTCCTTCCATGTCCTAATTTTGTCCATGAACTTAAAATTGGTCAAATTGCTATTTAAGACCTCCTCATTAATATTCCAAAACAATTTCATACTAAAAACTTCTAGAATGCAAGTTTTGCAACTTATTCGATTTAGTCCCTACTTTCAATTTAAGCACTTTAGGCATAGAATTTCATCACGAAATTTTCACACAATCATGAGATCATATCATAATCATCAAAATAATTATAAAATAATTATTTCTATCTCAGATTTGTGGTCACGAAACCACTATTCTGATTAGGCCCTAATTCGGGATATTACAGATGCAGATAAGTCTCAAATGGTAATTTCTTCAATGATTGCTTAGAAACGTATGAGAAAAGGGTATGAAGCTTATTTGGCATACATATTGAATACAAAGGAATCCAAATTGAAAATCAAATCAGTGCTAGTTGTATGTGAGTATGCGGATGTATTACCGAAGGAATTGCCATGTTTGCCTGCAATTAGAGAAGCTGGATTTGGTATTGAGTTAATGCCAGGGACAACACCTATTTCTATTGCTCCGTATAGGATGGCCCCGAATAAGCTCCGAGAGTTGACTGACTAAGGTTTTACGAGACCAAGCTTTTCACCCTAGTGTGCTCCCATACTTGTAACACCCCGAACCCTAAACCGACACCGGAGTCGAACACGAGGTGTTAACTGGCTTTAACCCCTTACAAAATTTATTTTCCAGACACTGCCCAATCTGTGTACTAGTCGTTTTAAAAATCATATCTTGAGTTTCGTAACTCGAAAATCAGTTTCGTAATTTTTCCCAGAAACTAGACTCATGTGCCCATCTATGTAATTTTTTCTAGAAATTTTGGTCGGGCCAATTAGTACAGTTTATTAGTCAAAGTCTCCCAAGTTGTAGGGGTCGACTACACTGACCTTTGCCCATTACGACTTGGATATTTCCCTGCACGGGGCTCCAATACTGATGCCGTTTGTTTCTATGAAAACTAGACTCAGAGAGGAATCTGTACATATATGGTACGACCCCTAATTATATCTGGTTAATTTGTAATGAATTTCCAAAGTCGGAGCAGGGAATCCAGAAACCGTTCTGGCCCTGTCCCACAAAAGTCTGATTATCTCTTAATATACTGCCCATATGATCTTTTCGTTACTTCCTCATGAAAACAGACTCATCGAGCTTCGATTACATAATTTATTCATCAATTAATTCCACTCCTACTATTTTTCATGATTTTTCAATCTCATGACACTGCTTCTGCCAGCATCTGTTACGAAAGTAACTAGGTCCATTTCATGCCTACCCTTGATCCAACTCAATCGAACATTCGTGCCATTTTCGCATGGCTTAAAGTTTACATGCCAAAATTCAAACACAACGTAATAGCTTATACATGCCAAAATGTTCTTCTAAGCCAACTAAGAAGAAAATACCAAAACTTGCTATCCGGTGTGATGACTTCGATGACGGCCTGACCCCGCAAAAATAGATGAGTCCAAGCAACCTATAATGGGTGACAAGGAAACACCGAGTGAGTTTATAACTCAGTAAGTCAAAAGCAATGCACCACCATCCATCAATAGCATTATCACAAGAGGAAACAAAATGGAACGAGACAATTTACTCCATCCATACCGAACCATACCATGGTTCCTCCAACCTATCGATTCAATTTCATACCAATTTATGCATTCACAATCCACATACTCATCAATAGGATATTCGAGGCATTTTCATAAATCATTTTATTTTCGTTACAAACATACAACTAAACGGCCTTTCACCCATTCTATGATAAATTTTATGTACGTGACTTCAAGTATATTTGTCACATAGGTTCAACTTACCGAGCTCAACACCAAGTATAAGCATAGCACCTATTAGCCATGTACTCAAGACACTTACCCGATCCGCTGTCCGCGATCGACTCAATAGTGTCGCACACATAGTGTCCATAATGATTCACGAATGTATATTGAGCCCGCACACTCAGTGCTATATAATCAACTCGCACACTTAGTGCTACGTAATCAAATCGCACACTTAGTGCTACATAGTCAAACTCGCACACTTAGTGCCGCATGGTCAATTCGCACACTTAGTGCATCATATTCATTTCGCACACTTAGTGCAACATAGTCAAATCGTACACTTAGTGCTGTACAATTTAATCCCGCGCACTTAGCGCCAATCTCATGGTCATAAATGGTTATCCCGCACGTTTAGTGCCGAGATCAACAACTCAGTACATCTTACCTCTTTTCGTTCATTCAACAATTTCATCATCACATACGTACATGCATATATATATGTATATTTATTCATTCCATTCAGCATCAATACATAACATTATGACCAATGAAATAATCCCAACTACATGCTTAATGACTTACCTCGTGTTGGGTAAGACGGTTCCAACTCGGCTACTCGATAACCTTTTCTTTGCCTTTGCTCGATTCACCTCCTTTAACTCCTTGAGCTAAATCAATAATTTAACTAGTTTAGCCACCTTGCTAAATATTTACAATCCAATTTCACATGTATATGTATGTTAGTATATTCGGCTAATAACCTCATGCAACTACCAAAGCCGAATCAACTAAATGCACATATTCAAGCAAAGACCATGGCCGAAATGCACATATGACCTCATAACAAAAATATTGAACCTTTGGTTGCCTAATTAGCTTAACATCCATCAAATTTTAAATCAAGAAACTCACCTCATCTATAATCAACCCTCAATACCCTAAAGCATCAAAAACGACATCAAAGAAATACAACCATCCATGGCCGAATGTCATAGCCGAATTGTTTTAACCATGAGTAACATAACAAGCATAGATCGTGTTTATGGATATACCATGGCCGATTCAAGCTAATCACCTCCAAAATCATCAACCATCTTCGATGCATATAACATATATAAACATGAATAAGTTTCATATAATCTCTTAACACATTAATTTCTTTCATCAACAACCTTTTGTTTCTTTATCCATCAAAACTTAAAGGTAAGAAAAAATCAAGTTCTTCTCACACATACCATAACCGAAAGCTCCATCCAACACTCTAAATTCGAAATTTTAGTATGGCTAGGTAAGAAAACGTGATGATTAACCCAAACAACTATTATTTCAAAAGAAAAATTAAAAAAATTTACTAACCTCTTCTTCATTCAAAAGGCCGAATGCCTTTGCTTCACTTTCTTCTCTTTTTTCTTTCTTTAGGTTCGGCTATCGTGGTAAGGAAAAGGATGAACACTCCTTCTTCCTCCCTTATTTTATTCATCCTTTCTTTTCTTTTTAATTCACTTCTTTTATTTTCTAATCCACTTACCAATATTAAATAATAAACAACATAAACTTGGAGGAATGGAACCATTCTTGGCCGGCCACCTATCAAGAATTGGGCACCTTGACATGCAAACCCAAACTTTCTCACCTTGTTATTATTTAATCCTTATAATTCATCTATCATCTTTTCTAACTTCGTCAACTAGGTCCTTTTTGAATTAATTCACAATCCTAATGCTAATATTAAGCATTTAATTTCTCATATATTCACTGTCACACAACAATTTATGCAATTAAAACACGAAAATAAATTTTTGGCTCGGTAATGTGGTCTCGAAACCACATTCCGACCAGGGTCTAATTTTGGGTTGTCACAACTCTCCCCCACATAAGAAATTTTCGTCCCCGAAAATCTTACCGATAAATAAATTTGGATATCGATCCTTCATAGAGTCCTCAAGTTCCCAAGTGGCTTCTTCAATTCCGTGTTTATGCCACAGTACTTTCACTAATGAGATTTTCCTGTTTCGTAGTTCTTTTACTTCATGTGCTAAAATACGAACTGGTTCTTCTTCGTAACTTAAATTAGATTGAATCTCGATCTCCGATGGAGGAATTACGTGCGATGGATCGGACCTATATCGTCGAAGCATCGAGACATGAAAAACGTTGTGAATCTTTTCGAGCTCAGGCGGCAAAATTAATCGGTATGCAACGGGTCCAACTCGTTCGGATACTTCGTACGGACCGATGAACCTCAGACTCAATTTGCCCTTATGACCAAATCTAAGCACCTTCTTCCAGGGTGAAACTTTGAGAAATACTTTGTCTCCAACCTGATATTCAATGTCTTTTCTTTTCAAATCCGCATACGATTTCTGACGATCTGTGGCTACCTTCAGACTTTCACGGATTACCTTTACTTTCTATTCGGCATCTTTAATCAAATCAACTCCGAAAATTTTACTTTCACCGAGCTCAGTCCAAAACAATGGTGTACGGCATTTACGACCGTACAAAGCCTCGTAAGGTGCCATCTTAATACTTGATTGGAAACTATTGTTGTAAGCGAATTCGATCAAAGGTACATACCGTTCCCATGAACCACTAAACTCAAGGATGCAGCATCTCAGCATATCCTCGAGTATCTGAATTATCCGCTCGGATTGACCATCGGTTTGGGGATGAAAAGCGGTGCTAAAATGCAGCTTGGTACCCAAAGCTTCTTGCAATTTCTTCCAAAATCGCGAGGTGAATCTCGGATCTCTATCCGACACGATAGAAATAGGTACTCCATGTAATCTCACAATCTGAGAAACATACAATTCGGCTAGTTTATCCAATGAAAAATCCGTACGCACGGGGATAAAGTGAGCCGACTTAGTCAGCCTATCAACAACAACCCAAATCGCATCCTTCTTACTTGCGGACAATGGCAGTCCGGACACAAAGTCCATTGTGACTCGGTCCCATTTCCACTCGGGTATCATGATCGGCTGAAGTAACCCTGAAGGCACTTGATGTTCCGCTTTCACTTGTTGACATATTAAACATCTCGAAACAAAGTCGGATATGTCTCGCTTCATACCATGCCACCAAAACCGACGTTTCAAGTCGTTGTACATTTTCGTGCTCCCCGGGTGAATTGACATTCGGCTACAATGGGCTTCGTTCAGGATCATCGGAATGAGTTCCGAATTCCTTGGAACGCACAAACGACTTCTAAACCTCAAACAACCATCATCATCAATCTGAAACTCCGATTCCTTGTTCGGAACACACTCAGCTCGTTTTGCAACCAATTCATCATCGACTTTCTGAGCTTCACGAATTTGATGAGTCAATAATGGTTTGGCTTTTAATTCAGCTACTAACACAATGTCAGGTAGAACAGACAAGTGTACATTCATCGCTCGCAAAGCAAACAGTGATTTCCGGCTTAAGGCGTCCGCAACCACATTAGCCTTTCCCGGGTGGTAATCAATGACAAGCTCGTAATCTTTCAACAACTCAAGCCAACGTCTTTGTCGCAGATTCAAGTCTCGTTGAGTCATCAAATATTTGAGACTTTTGTGATCCGAAAACACATGGCACTTCTTGCCAAACAAATAATGTCGCCATATTTTCAATGCAAACACAATGGCGGCTAGTTCGAGATCATGGGTCGGATAATTTCTCTCGTGTGGCTTCAATTGTCTCGACGCATAGGCCACAACTCGACCTTCTTGCATCAATACGCAACCCAACCCAAGTAGGGATGCGTCACTATAAATGACAAACTCTTTACCCGATTCGGGTTGCACCAAAATTGGAGCTTCGGTCAGATGAGTTTTCAGTTGATCGAAGCTTTTCTGACATTTCTCCGTCCATTCGAACTTAACATCCTTCTGAAGTAGCTTCGTCATTGGTGTGGCTATCATCGAGAAACCTTTGACAAATCGTCGGTAATAACCGGCGAGCCCTAGAAAGCTCCGGACTTCGGTAACATTTCTCGGAGGCTTCCAGTCAAGTATGGCTGAAATTTTGCTCGGGTCAACCCGAATACCCGATGCGGATACCACATGACCCAAGAAGCTAACCTCTCTGAACCAGAACTCACACTTACTGAACTTAGCATATAACTGTTTATCCCGCAAAATTTGCAACACTAGCCTCAGATGCTCAGCATGTTCGGTCTCATCTCTTGAATAGACCAAGATGTCATCAATAAACACAACTACGAACCGATCCAAATACGGCCTGAAGATCCGATTCATCAAATCCATAAACACCGCAGGGGCATTAGTGAGCCCAAACGGCATCACTAAGAACTCGTAGTGACCGTACCTCGTTCTGAAAGCAGTTTTGGGTACGTCCGAATCTCGAATCCGCAACTGATAATAACCCGATCTCAAATCTATCTTTGAAAACACCGATGCTCCCTTTAATTGATCGAACAGATCATCAATACGCGGTAACGGATACTTATTCTTTATCGTCACTTTATTCAGTTGACGATAGTCAATGCACAACCTCATGGTTTCGTCCTTCTTTTTCACGAACAATACTGGTGCACCCCAAGGTGAGAAACTCGGTCGAGCGAAACCTCTATCCGTCAATTCTTGCAACTGAGCTTTCAACTCTTTTAACTCGGTTAGTGCCATACGATACGGAGCGATCGAAATTGGCGTAGTTCCAGGTACAAGCTCAATGCCAAACTCTACCTCCCGAACAGGTGGCAAACCCGGTAACTCTTCAGGAAAAACATCCGGGTATTCACAGACCACCGGCACCGATTCGGGTTTCCTTTTTAACTCCTTGTCATCAAGTACATACGCGAGGTATGCTTCGCACCCTTTCCTTACATATTTCTGGGCCAACATTGCTGATATTACAGCTGGCAACCCCCTTAAGTCCGCAGACTCAACTCGGATTATTTCGTTATTTGCGCACCTCAAATCGATAGTCTTGCTTTTGCAATTCACAACCGCATCATGCGCGGTTAACCAATCCAAACCAAGAATAACATCAAACTCGTCGAACGGCAAAAGCATCAAATCGGCCGGAAAACAGGATTCTCGGATTATTAGAGGGCATCTCTTACACACTTTATCAACAAGTACGCATTGACCCAAAGGGTTTGATACTCGAATTACGAGCTCAGTAGACTCAACAGGTAGAGTCTTACTGGTTGCTAAGGTTTCGCATACATATGAATGAGTAGAACCAGGGTCAATTAATGCAATCACATTAGTATCAAAGAGAGTGAAGGTACCAGTGATGACGTCGGGGGAGGATGCCTCCTCTCGTGCACGAATGGCATAAGCTCTAGCAGGAGTACGGTTCTCGGCTCGATCGGCCGTATCAGAGGCCCCCCTCTGACTACCACCCCTGCCTCCTAAAATTCTCGGTGGTCTACCTCTAGATGTCACTCCACTAGGTCTTGCACCTTGAATCTTATTCTTCTCATCCAGCTCCGTGCAATCTCTAATGAAGTGGTCCTTCGAACCGCATCCGTAACAGGCCCTGCTAGTAGACTTGCCCCAACATTCACCTAGGTGTCGTCTTCCACATTGGGGACATTTAGGTTCTCGTGACGATTATTGCCCACACTAGCTACCGAAGTAGCTCGGGAGCCCATCGATGGTCTTGCCCTGATGGAAATTCCCGCAGTCGCCCTCGACTTATTAATGTCCTCCCTGAACTTCTTTACAGCTGAGAACGGAGCTTTACCCGTCGATCTTTTACGATAATCTCTAGCTTCAAATTCAGCCTTCCTCTTCTCCTTTCCAAGTTCTTCCGCCTTGCAGGCTCGTTCGACTAGTGTTACGAATTCCTTTATTTCCAAAATACCCATTAGTAGCTTTAAATCTTCATTCAATCCTTCCTCGAATCTTTTGCACATAGCAACCTCATCAGCTACACACTCCCGGGCATACCTACTGAGTCTTACGAATTCATGTTCGTATTCAGATACAGTCATACGGCCTTGCTTGAGTTCCAAGAACTCCTTACGCTTCTGATCAATGAACCGTTGGCTAATAAATTTCTTCTGGAATTCCGTTTGAAAGAAGTCCCAAGTTACTCGCTCGTTCGGGACTATGGAAATCAAGGTCCTCCACCAAAAGTAGGCTGAGTCTCGTAACAAAGATACAACACATTTTAGACATTCATCGGGTGTGCATGACAATTCATCGAACACCCGAATGGTATTATCAAGCCAGAACTCGGCCCTTTCGGCATCATCAGTTACTATGGCCTTGAACTCCTCGGCCCCACGCTTCCTAATCAAGTCTACAGGTGGCTTACTCAGCCTCACAGGATCAGCGACTGATGGCATTACAGGCTCTTGGGGTGGATTATTCAAATTTGGGAATTGTTGGACAGCCGGGTTGGTTCGGGCATATTGCGCGACCCACTCATTCATCATGGTAAAGAAGGCTTGTTTAGCCCCCTCACCTTGATTATTCGCAGATGACTGAGGTTCAACAGGCGGAGTCCCTTGTGCAGGAGCAGCCGCTACGCTCTCAACGTCATCCGCTAGGGTTCTTTCTTCACCGGGATCCATTTACTAATCAAAACAAAAACATTTCAACCGTCAGAAGTCATCACCCCATTAAACATTAACATTAAGGCATGTATAGCTAGACTCATACGCGCTATGGTAGTCCTAGAACCGACTAAACCATAGCTCTGATACCAATTAAATGTAACACCCCGAACCCGAAACCGACACCGGAGTCGAACACGAGGTGTTAACTGGCTTTAACCCCTTACAAAATTTATTTTCCAGACACTGCCCAATCTGTGTACTAGTCGTTTTAAAAATCATATCTTGAGTTTCGTAACTCGAAAATCAGTTTCGTAATTTTTCCCAGAAACTAGACTCATGTGCCCATCTATGTAATTTTTTCTAGAAATTTTGGTCGGGCCAATTAGTACAGTTTATTAGTCAAAGTCTCCCAAGTTGCAGGGGTCGACTACACTGACCTTTGCCCATTACGACTTGGATATCTCCCTGCACGGGGCTTCAATACTGATGCTGTTTGTTTCTATGAAAACTAGACTCAGAGAGGAATCTGTACATATATGGTACGACCCATAATTATCTCTGGTTAATTTGTAATGAATTTCCAAAGTCGGAGCAGGGAATCCAGAAACCGTTCTGGCCCTGTCCCACAAAAATCTGATTATCTCTTAATATACTGCCCATATGATCTTTTCGTTACTTCCTCATGAAAACAGACTCATCGAGCTTCGATTACATAATTTATTCATCAATTAATTCCACTCCTACTATTTTTAATGATTTTTCAATCTCATGACACTGCTGCTGCCAGCATCTGTTACGAAAGTAACTAGGTCCATTTCATGCCTACCCTTGATCCAACTCAATCGAACATTCGTGCCATTTTCGCATGGCTTAAAGTTTACATGCCAAAATTCAAACACAACGTAATAGCTTATACATGCCAAAATGTTCTTCTAAGCCAACTAAGAAGAAAATACCAAAACTTGCTATCCGGTGTGATGACTTCGATGACGGCCTGACCCCGCAAAAATAGATGAGTCCAAGCAACCTATAATGGGTGACAAGGAAACACCGAGTGAGTTTATAACTCAGTAAGTCAAAAGCAATGCACCACCATCCATCAATAGCATTATCACAAGAGGAAACAAAATGGAACGAGACAATTTACTCCATCCATATCGAACCATACCATGGTTCCTCCAACCTATCTATTCAATTTCATACCAATTTATGCATTCACAATCCACATACTCATCAATAGGATATTCGAGGCATTTTCATAAATCATTTTATTTTCGTTACAAACATACAACTAAACGGCCTTTCACCCATTCTATGATAAATTTTATGTACGTGACTTCAAGTATATTTGTCACATAGGTTCAACTTACCGAGCTCAACACCAAGTATAAGCATAGCACCTATTAGCCATGTACTCAAGACACTTACCCGATCCGCTGTCCGCGATCGACTCAATAGTGTCGCACACATAGTGTCCATAATGATTCACGAATGTATATTGAGCCCGCACACTCAGTGCTATATAATCAACTCGCACACTTAGTGCTACGTAATCAAATCGCACACTTAGTGCTACATAGTCAAACTCGCACACTTAGTGCCGCATGGTCAATTCGCACACTTAGTGCATCATATTCATTTCACACACTTAGTGCAACATAGTCAAATCGCACACTTAGTGCTGTACAATTTAATCCCGCGCACTTAGCGCCAATCTCATGGTCATAAATGGTTATCCCGCACGTTTAGTGCCGAGATCAACAACTCAGTACATCTTACCTCTTTTCGTTCATTCAACAATTTCATCATCACATACGTACATGCATATATATATGTATATTTATTCATTCCATTCAGCATCAATACATAACATTATGACCAATGAAATAATCCCAACTACATGCTTAATGACTTACCTCGTGTTGGGTAAGACGGTTCCAACTCGGCTACTCGATAACCTTTTCTTTGCCTTTGCTCGATTCACCTCCTTTAACTCCTTGAGCTAAATCAATAATTTAACTAGTTTAGCCACCTTGCTAAATATTTACAATCCAATTTCACATGTATATGTATGTTAGTATATTCGGCTAATAACCTCATGCAACTACCAAAGCCGAATCAACTAAATATACTTATGATTATATATATATCATCATCGAAATCACCTAAGCTTAGACATCAATTTTTTTTTATTCCAAGCAAGTTGCCGAATGCAACCTTACTAAATTTTCATGGATTCAAGTCATGGATTCAATATACCATTACCATGAAATCAACAACCAAAAATTCATAGACAATTTAGGAAAATCACATTACAAATCTCATATTCAAGCAAAGACCATGGCCGAAATGCACATATGACCTCATAACAAAAATATTGAACCTTTGGTTGCCTAATTAGCTTAACATCCATCAAATTTTAAATCAAGAAACTCACCTCATCTATAATCAACCCTCAATACCCTAAAGCATCAAAAACGACATCAAAGAAATACAACCATCCATGGCCGAATGTCATAGCCGAATTGTTTTAACCATGAGTAACATAACAAGCATAGATCGTGTTTATGGATATACCATGGCCGATTCAAGCTAATCACCTCCAAAATCATCAACCATTTTCGATGCATATAACATATATAAACATGAATAAGTTTCATATAATCTCTTAACACATTAATTTCTTTCATCAACAACCTTTTGTTTCTTTATCCATCAAAACTTAAAGGTAAGAAAAAATCAAGTTCTTCTCACACATACCATAACCGAAAGCTCCATCCAACACTCTAAATTCGAAATTTTAGTATGGCTAGGTAAGAAAACGTGATGATTAACCCAAACAACTATTATTTCAAAAGAAAAATTAACAAAATTTACTAACCTCCTCTTCATTCAAAAGGCCGAATGCCTTTGCTTCACTTTCTTCTCTTTTTTCTTTCTTTAGGTTCGGCTATCGTGGTAAGGAAAAGGATGAACACTCCTCCTTCCTCCCTTATTTTATTCATCCTTTCTTTTCTTTTTAATTCACTTCTTTTATTTTCTAATCCACTTACCAATATTAAATAATAAACAACATAAACTTGGAGGAATGGAACCATGCTTGGCCGGCCACCTATCAAGAATTGGGCACCTTGACATGCAAACCCAAACTTTCTCACCTTGTTATTATTTAATCCTTATAATTCATCTATCATCTTTTCTAACTTCGTCAACTAGGTCCTTTTTGAATTAATTCACAATCCTAATGCTAATATTAAGCATTTAATTTCTCATATATTCACTGTCACACAACAATTTATGCAATTAAAACACGAAAATAAATTTTTGGCTCGGTAATGTGGTCTCAAAACCACATTCCGACCAGGGTCTAATTTTGGGTTGTCACAATACTATTCGTGAAAAAGAAGGATAGTTCTATATGATTAGGCATTGACTACCACCAACTCAATAAGGTGACAATAAAAAGTAAGTATCCTCTTCCAAGGATTGATGACTTGTTTGACCAGCTGAAAGGAGTGACATGGTTCTTTAAGATAGACTTGAGGTTCAGATATTACCAGTTACGAGTTAAAGAGTCTGATATGCCTAAGATTGCCTTTAGAATGAGGTATGGCCACTACGAGTTTCTTATTATGCCATTTGGATTAACGAATGCTCCTGCAGTGTTTATGGATTTAATGAACTGAAGTTTTCAGCCATATTTGGATAAGTTTGTTGTGGTGTTTATTGATGATATTCTAATTTACTAGAGATAGGCAGAGCATGCCGAACACTTGAGAACTGTTTTGCAGACTTTGAGGGACAAATAGTTGTATGCTAAGTTTAGTAAAAGTGAGTTTTGGCTTCAAGAGGTCGGGTTCTTAGGCTACATTGTTTCAGGAGATGATATACAAGTTGATCCTAGTAAGATTTTTGCTATTGTCGAATGGAAACAACCAAGGAATATAACTGAAGTTAGGAGCTTTTTGGGTTTAGCTGGTTATTACAAATGGTTTGTGAAAGGGTTCTCTATGGTAGCCACTCCTATGATGAGATTACTTCAAAAAGATGTTAAGTTTGAATGGTCAGAAAAATGTCAGCACAGCTTTAAGAAGTTGAAAATCTTATTGACCGAGGCACCAGTGTTAGTACAACTGGAATCAGGGAAAGAATTTGTGATTTACAGTGATGCGTCCTTGAGTGGACTACATTGTGTGCTTATGAAAGAAGGCAAGGTAGTAGCTTATGCTTCGAGGCAACTGAAGCCCCATGAGAAAACCTATCCTACGCATGATCTAGAATTAGTCGCCATTGTATTTGCTTTGAAGAATTCGCGACATTACCCATTCGGGGAGAAATGCCATCTCTATACAGACCATAAAAGTCTTAAGTATCAGATGACCCATAAGGACTTCTTGAATTTGAGGCAACGAAGATGGCTTGAATTGTTAAAAGACTATGAGCTTGTGATTGATTATCACCTCGATAAGGCAAATGTGGTTGCCGATGCCTTGAGTAGAAAGTCTTTATTTGCTTTGAGAGCTATGAACACACGGCTAACCCTATCTCATGATGGTGCAATTCTAGCAGAGTTAAGAGCTAGACCAACTTTTCTTCAACAGATTTGTGATGCTCAAGAAGATGATAAAGAGTTATAAGCTAAGAAAGCTCATCAATCGAGTAGTGAATAAGATTTTTAGAGAGATTCTGATGGTTGTCTGAGGTTCCGTGGAAGGATTTGTGTCCCGAAGAATGCTGAGTTGATTCAGAATATTTTGCTTGGGGATTATAACGGAGGTATGTTAGTTCACCCAGGTAGCACGAAAATGTACAATGATTTAAAGAAAATGTATTGGTGGAATGGCATGAAAGGTGATATATCCGAGTTTGTGTCGAGGTGCTTGATTTGTCAGCAAGTAAAGGCTGAACACCAAGTACCTTCAGGTTCACTTCATCCTATTTTAGTTTCCGAATGGAAATGGGACCGAATTACTATGGACTTTGTAACAGGCTTGCCGTTGACACCAAGAAAGAAAGATGTTGAATGGGTTGTGGTTGACAGATTGACTAAATTGACTCATTTATACTGGTACGCGTTGATTATTCACTTGATAATTTAGTCGAATTGTATATTTCCAAGATTATGAGACTTCATGGAGTACCTTTATCGATTATTTCAGATAGAGATTTGAGGTTCACTTCTCAATTTTGGAAGAAATTACAAGAAGCTTTGGGTACAAAGCTAAATTTTAGTACTGCTTTTCATCTACAGATTGATGGACAATCCGAGAGAGTAATTTAGACACTTGAATATACGCTCAGATGTTGTGTTCTTGAATTCCAAAACAATAGTTATCAGTCGAGCTTGAAAATGGCACCATATGAGGTATTGTATGGACGTAAATGTCGTACACCTTTGTACTGGATTAAACTTAAGGAGAATAAGATATATAGAGTTGATTTGGTTAAAGAAACCAAAGAAAAGGTGAAGTTAATTCGTGATTGTTTAAAAGCAGCATTGGATAGACAAAAGTCATATGTAGATTTGAAAAGAAAGGAAATTGAGTATCAGGTCGGTGATAAAGTATTCTTGAAAGTGTCTACATGGAAAAAGGTTTTGAGATGCGGAAGAAAAGGCAAGTTGAGTCTTCGTTTTATAGGACCGTATGAGATTACCGAAAGATAGGGTCTGTTGCTTATCGATTGGCCTTACCGACTGAGTTAGAAAAGATTCACGATGTGTTTCATGTATCCATGTTGTGCTGACATAGATCCGATCCTTCTCATGTGATTGTACCGACAGAGGTTGAAATCAGATCGGATATGACTTACGGTAAAGAACTGGTTAAGATCTTGGCTTGGGAAGTCAAGCAATTGAGAAACAAAAGTGTTGCTCTTGTGAAAGTTTTATGGCAAAGACATGGGGTTGAAGAGGCTACATGGGAGCCTGAGGAGGCTATGAGGAAACAATACCCAAACTTTTTTACTGGTAAGATTGTCAGGAACGAAAATCCCTAAAAGGGGGAGAATTGTGACATCCCGAATTAGGGCCTAGTCAGAATAGTGGTTTTGAGACCATAAATCTAAGATATAAATAATTATTTTATGATTTTTATGAGGTCTAAAATATGAATGCATGCTTATGTGAAAGTTTCATGAAGAAATTCTATGCATAAAATGTCTAATTGAATTTTAGGGACTAAATTGAATAAAATGTAAAACTTGCATTCTAGAAGCTTTAAGCATGAAATTGCTTTAGATTATGAATTAGAGGGTCCTAATTAGCAATTTGACCAATTTATATAATTTTGGACAAAAATGGACATGCATAGGAAAAATTTGAAAGAAAAACCCTAAGGACATTTTGGTCATTTGGTAATTAAAAGAATAAAAAGGGAAAATCAAAGCAAAAATGTGTCCATCTTCTCCATGTGCTAGCCTAATTTCTCAATAGCCATAGCTAGGATTTTTTTCAACATTTCCAAGCTTGATTGTAAGTGCTCCCTAGCCCCGTTTTTAATGTTCTTTGTATTTTTGAAGTCTTTGAAGCATGATCTACCCATTTCTAGCTATATTTTGAGCTAGGGTTCATGTATGAAATTTGACCTATGTGTAACATGCATGTATTTTGATGATTAATGGAGGAATATGAATGTTTGATGCATGATAAACATCTTTTACTAGGTGATTTTTAGTGAAAACACCTAAAAAGGGGACTTGTTTGTAAAAGTGTAAAAGTGGGTAGTAATAATGTGAAATAAAGGAATATGTGGGTTGATATGAGCATGGTATAGGTTCGGCTAGGCTTGGGTAACAAAGAAAATGCGTTCATTTCATTTTATGAGCCTAGGGACTAAATCATAAACAAGTGAAAAGTTAGGGGTAAAAAGGTAATTTTACCAAAGTATGAATTATGGACTGGTTTGAATAATGTGATCAATAAACAAGTTAAATTTGGCATTATAAATCAAGAAAAACGTGAACCGGGTCTTGATCGAGGAAAGAATAAAGTATACGACGATTAGGCTCGATTACCATCATTTTGTACCGAGGTAAGTGCGTATGCAAATAATGTGGTGTTGTAGCATGTTTTTAATGTTTTGATATTATGTGATAAATGTTTTCTTGTTATTATGAGTTATATACTTATTGGTTGTTATGAAAGCATAAATGATAATTGGCCGTTACATACGACATCACGAGCAAGTACGACAAAGTATGCCTTGTGCAAGTGAGGAAAATCCCGTTTGAACCTTAGGAATAATTTAGGATACAAGTGACATGTCAGTAGGAATTTAGAAATCTGAACTCGTTAAGTTGATTTGGGTTCATGATATGTATGAGGCATCCGAGCTCATTGAGTTGGTCCGAGTTCATTATGGATGTGATACATGTAATTGGGTTTCGGGCAATGGTCTTCTGTGTCCTACTAGTGGCTAGGTAATCCTTGAGTTGGTCCGATACCTGATAGTTTGTGTGAGCAGACCGTGTAGTTACACCTTGACCGATAGCTTACATGAGCAAGCCCGTTAGTAGCTCCATTGTGAGCGCTACATGTTATGTGGTAGCTTTGGCTACATATGAATATGTGACACTTATGTGCAAGTTTTCCGCATATCCAATAATATTCCAAGTGTTCAATGGGTAATGCAATGGATATGATGAAAGTCCTGAGGAGTGCATGTTAAAGAGGTATGGTTATATGATATACTACAATGAGTACAGGTATGTACACTAAACCATGAATAATGCCATGGTAAAGAATGATTTGTGATGGGAATGTATACGTGTACATATGATAAGTAAGTCAAAGGTTTTAAGTGATGAATAATGTCTTTGCATGTTGATTGCTTACTACCATTGCATATTATTTGCATGTGGGCTTACTAAGCTTTAATGATTACCCCCTTTCTTTTCCATCCTTTGTAGTTCTGCCAAGCTAGCTCGAGGATCAGAAGCTGTCGGAGTGTTGAATCACACTATTAAAAGATTATTGGGTATAGTGAAATTGTTATTTTGAGTATGGCATGTATAAGGAACTTGGTTATTTTGTGAGATGTGTCGTGCTATTTGGCCAAATTGTGAAGGCCTATGATGTTGATGATTCATTCTATAATGGCTATGTGATATAAATTATAGATCATTGGGTTGTAATTTAATTACCCATGCATGCATGTGTTAGTGCCTTGGTGATGTGATATGTTATTACTTGGTGAATGTATGATAAAGTATGGATTAGATGCTAAAATATAAGGGATGACTTAATGGTTTAAAACGACTATAGCCACGAATGCATAATTTGAAGTTATGGTAACAAGTTTGATAATGCATGAAATTGGTGTCGAATGCTTCTAAATGAATGTGCAATAGGATGGCATTATGAAGACATGAGAGTGCCATGGTGTTGAATATTTGAGTGTCTAAATATGTCATGTTGCATGATATGAAATATGTTTGAATGTATGAATGATTGAGGGTGACAATTGGCTTGGAAAATAGCCTTTAAATGTTCCACATGAGTAGACACATGGGCATGTGTCTAGACCGTGATCGTGGGTGACACAAGGTCAACCCCATGGGGGTGTTGAATAGCCATGTGTCCCTCGCACCCTAATTTTTGCTAGTCAGTATGCTCAGTAGTAAACACACGGGCTAAGACAAGGGCATGTGTCTTGGCCGTGTGAGAGACACGGCCTACCCACATGGGCGTGTACTCTGGCCGTGTGAAGTCTGCACCTTTTTATGAAAAACTCATTTAATTTTAATTGACCACACGGTCTTGCCACACGGGCGTGTGATACGACCGTGTGACCCTAAATTGATGATGACGTCATAGTCAGAGAGTTACACGACTGGAGGACATGGGCGTGTCGAGAGCATACGGGCGTGTTCTCTGTCTTCGATTTAGTCCCGAATCCCTTCTGATGGTTGTTTTTGGACTCGCTGGCCCATATCAAGGAAAAATTGTGTATGTATGAATGAAGTTGTTCTAAAGAAAAATTCTATAGCGCGGTTTTTGAATGAATGACTGTGTATGTGTTTGGTAATGCCTCGTATCTATCCCTACCCCAGGTGAGGGTAAGGGGTGTTACATCATATCCGGTCTAATTTTAACCTCTGTCTGTACAATCACATGTGAAGGATCCGATCTATCGGTGCAACATGGACAGATGAAACACATCGTGAATCTTTGCTAACTCATTCAGCAAAGCCAATTGATAAGCAACAGGCCCTATCCTTTCGGTAATCTCATACGGCCCTATAAAATAAGGACTCAACTTGCCTTTTCTACCAATCTCAAAACCTTCTTCCATAGAGATACTTTCAAGAATACCTTATCATCGACTTGATACTCGATTTCTTTCATTTTTAAATCTGCATACGACTTTTGTCTATCCGATGCTGCTTTCAAACAATCACGAATTACTTTCACCTTTTCTTCGGTTTTCTTAACTAAATCGATTCCATGAATCTTATTCTCCTTAAGCTCATTCCAATACAATGGTGTACGACATTTACGTCCATACAATGCCTCATAAGGCACCATCTTGAAGCTCAACTGATAACTATTGCTGTAGGCAAATTCAACCAAAGGTAAGTACTTTTCCCAACTAGCTTGGAATTCAAGAACACAACATTTGAGTATATCTTCAAGTCTCTGAATTACTCTCTTGGATTGTCTGTCAGTCTGTGGATGAAAAGCGGTACTAAATTTAGCTTTGTACCCGAAGCTTATTGTAACTTCTTCCAAAACCACGAAGTGAACCTCAGATCTCTATCCAAAATAATCGATAAAGGTACTCCATGAAGTCTCACAATCTCAGAAATATATACTTTGGCTAACTTATCAAGTGAATAATCAGTGCGTACCGGTATAAAATGAGCCAATTTAGTCAATCTGTCAACCATAACCCATACGTCATCTTTCTTTCTTGGTGTCAATGGCAAGCCTGTCACGAAATGCATAGTAATTCAATCCCATTTCCATTCGGGAACTAAAATAGGCTAAAGTAAACCCGATGGTACCTATTGTTCGGCCTTTACTTGCTGACAAATCAAGCACCTCGATACAAACTTGGATATATCTCTTTTCATACCATTCCTCCAATACATTTTCTTTAAATCATTGTACACTTTCGTGCTACCCAGGTGAATTGACATACCTCCATTATGAGCCTCATGCAAAATATTTTTGAATCAACTCAGCATTCTTTGGAACACAAATCCTTCCACGGAACTTCAGACAACCATCAGAATCTATCTGAAAATCTGATTCACTGTTCGACTCACACTGAGCTTTCTTAGCTTGTAACTCTTTATCAGCTTCCTGAGCATCACAAATTTGTTGTAGGAAAGTTGGTCTAGCTCTTAAATCTGCTAGAATTGCACCATCAGGAGACAGGATCAGCCGTGCGTTCATAGCTCTCAAAGAAAATAAAGAATTTCTACTCAGGGCATCGGTGACCAGATTTGCCTTACTAGGTTGATAATCAATCACAAGCTCATATTCATTTAACAAATCTAACCATCTTCGTTGCCTCAAATTCAAGTCCTTTTGGATCATCAGATACTTAAAACTTTTATGGTCTGTATAGACATGGCATTTCTCCCCGAATAGGTAATCGCCAAATCTTCAAAGCAAATACAATGGCGGCTAATTCTAGATCGTGTGTAGTATAGTTTTTCTCATGGGGCTTCAGTTGCCTCGAAGCATAAGCTACTACCTTGCCTTCTTGCATAAGCAGACAACCTAGTCCACTCAAGGATGCATCACTGTAAATCACAAATTCTTTCCCTGATTCTGGTTGTACTAACACTGGTGCCTCGGTCAATAACATTTTCAACTTCTCAAAGCTCTGCTGACATTTTTCTGACCATTCAAACTTGACATCTTTTTGAAGTAATTTCGTCATAGGAGTAGCTATCATAGAGAATCATTTCACAAACTGTCTATAGTATCTGACCAAACCCGAAAAGCTCCTAACTTCAGTTACATTCCTTGGCGACTTCCACTCAACAATAGTAGAAATCTTATTGGGATCAACTCGTATACCATCTCCTGAAACAATGTGGCCTAAGAACCCGACCTCTCGAAGCCAAACTCGTTTTTACTAAACTTAGCATACAACTGCTTATCTCTCAAGGTCTGCAATAAAGTTCTTAAGTGCTCGGCATGCTCTGCCTCATCTTTAGAATAAATCAGAATGTCATCGATGAACACCACAACAAACTTATCCAAATAGAGCTGAAAAATTCAGATCACTAAATCCATACACACCTCCAAAGCATTTGTTAATCCAAATGGCATAACAAGAAATTTGTAGTGGCCATACCTCATTATAAAAGCAGTCCTAGGGACATTTGACTCCTTAACTAATAACTGGTAATATTCGGATCTCAAATTTACCATAGAGAACCATGTCGCTCCTTTCAGCTGGTCAAACAAGTCATCAATCCTTGGAAGAGGATACTTAATTTTTATTGTCACCTTATTGAGCTGTCGGTAGTCAATGCATAATCTCATGGAACCGTCATTCTTTTTCACAAATAATATGGGAGCACCCCACAAAAAAAAGCTTGGTCTCACAAAACCTTTTTCAGTCAACTCTTGCAACTCTAACTTCAATTCTTTC
Organism: Gossypium hirsutum; assembly: GCF_007990345.1. Taxonomy (NCBI): domain Eukaryota; kingdom Viridiplantae; phylum Streptophyta; class Magnoliopsida; order Malvales; family Malvaceae; genus Gossypium; species Gossypium hirsutum. The sequence continues at coordinate 50,713,818 of NC_053433.1, read as the reverse complement.
AGCTCAGTCGGGGCCATTTTATACGGAGCAATAGAGATAGGTGCTATCCCTGGAATTAGCTCAATATCGAATTCAACTTCTCTAATTGGCGGCAAACCTGGAAATTCCTCCAGAAATACATCCACATACTCACATACAACTGGCACTGATTCGATTTTCAATTCGGATTCCTTTGTATTCAATATATATGTCAAATAAACTTCATACCCTTTTCTCATACATTTCTGAGCAGTCATTGAAGAAATTACCATTAGCGACTTATGTGCATCATCTGATTCAACCCGAAGAACCTTACCATTTTCACATTTCAATTCAATAACTTTCTGTCTACAATTCAATATAGCATCATGTAGTGTTTGTAACATCCCTAACCCGTAACCGTCACCGGAATAGGTTAAGAGGCGTTACCGGACTTGTAACTCAATTCAGAATAATCATATATCAATATCATCTCATTTCAATAAATATAAGTCATTCTAATTCAATATGAATTTAAATCGAGCATACAAAGCCTAAATCATGCATTCGGGACCAAATCGATAACATATGGAAGTTTCAGAAACTTAGAAAAATTTTAACTTTTGAAGTGTCACACGCCCGTGTGAGCAGGCCATGTGCCTCACACGGAATTAGACACGCCTGTATGTCTAAGCCGTAGCAAAACATGATATACATGTTGTCCACACGGCCACAAGACATGCCTATGTGCCAGGTCGTGTGAAAAATTAGGGAGGCCATTGACTTGGCCACACGATCGACCACACGCCTGTGTGCCAGCCCGTGTGCCACACACGACCAATAGACACACCCGTGTGTCTAGGCCGTGTCAAAACTGGAGGGTATACTGACTTTAATTCATAGGGTACCCCATGGGACACACGACCATTCAACATAGCCGTGTGTCGCACACGGCTGAGACACACACCCGTGTCTCTGCCCATGTGGACAAAAATAGGCCATATGAATAGCCAATTTGCCACCCCAATTGGGTCAAACCTACAAGCACCAAACCAAGTATATATGCACTACAATTACAACCAATTTCAATATCAGAACATATGTCATTCATATCATAACATTTCCAATCAATTCCAAGCTCATAAACCTTACTAATTTATGTCAAAACTTAAGACAAAAGCATATCTAAACATATAATTTGGTAATCTCCAAACATACAGCCAAATATCATACTAAAACCTTACCAAATTGACCATTTCCTTTGGCCAACCAAAAACATATCACATTAGCACATTAGCATCATATATTATATACCATTTATCAAAATATAAGTTTAAACACAAGCTAGCCATATCACATGGTATGGTATAAACATTGCAAAACAAATCCAAAATACTTCTAGCCTATACATGCCATACTTTACTATATACATTTTCAAAGGGTACCAAAATGAGATTCGATAGTGTGGTGACGATCCTCGACGATCCCTGAGCTCACAGTAGCTTCGATATCTAGAGAACAATGCAAACACACACAAAGTAAGCTTTCAAAAGCTTAGTAAGCCATATACAAGTAAACTTATCATTTAAAGCATATAAACATCTTCAAATTACTTATAATTTGTAGCCAAATACCAGCACAAACCTCATATTCATATACTTGGATCATAGATTACCATTCATACATATACTTACCTTTCATTCTCAAACATAATATATAATACAAACATACCTGAATCGGATACAATTTTACAAAGTCATTTAGTTTCTTGGAATTCCCGTTTCAACTATTCGGAAACATAAGGATACACGGATAGCTCGAAAAGTAAATACAATTCCAATGCCCCATATGCGGTCTTACATTTAATCAAACATCGATGCCACTATCCCAAATAGGGTCTTACACGAAATCGATTAACGACGCCAATGTCCCAAACATGGTCTTACATGTAAAACAGAAGTCGATGACAACATCCCAGACGTGGTCTTACACGATATCGATTAACGACACCAATGTCCCAGACATGGTCTTACACGTAAAACAGAAGTCGATGCCAATGTCCCAGACGTGGTATTACACGATAACACATATAAAAAATCCTATGTCATGACATATGTATCCTAACTATTCCTAAGGTTCATACGGGGCTTTTCAGACGTCGGAACTTTGTTGATACTTTCTTGAATAGTACATATTTAGCTCGAACATTCATTCATGACAATTCAATATCATATGAATAATAAGAATTTAATTCAATCACGTTTACTGTATATTGACTTACCTCGTATGGATTCGGATGGACTGAATCAGCTACTCGTCGACTTTTGACTTTCCCCGATCTAATTCCATATTCTTTAATTTTCGATCTATATAAATTCAAATTTAACTCATTCACTTTCATATTCATTCAAATCCATCCACAAACACATATTTAAAGCAATTTAAAAACTAGTCCTTACATTTTCAGATTTTGACACTTTAGTCACTAATTCACAAAATCACAAAATACACATAATTTGTATATACTCATGCTTGACCGAATATTCATAGTACTCATTCAAGTCCACACATTTCATTTATTTCACATTTCAGTCCCTCAATTTACAAATTTCACAATTTAGCCCATTTTTCTCAAATTCATTAAAAATCCAAAGACAAAACATGTTAACCCAAAACATATCTTCCATTCATCATCAACTAACTTCACAAAACTCATAGTTTCATCAATGGCATATTTCAAAATCATCAACAAAATTAGAAATTGAGACACGGGCTTGATAGTATTCAAAGAAACGATCACAAAAATATAGAAATTATCAAAAACCGATCAAAACACATACCTCAATCACTAAAATAGGTAGCCGAACCCTAGGAAGCTTATTTCTTTATTTTTCTTTTTTGAATTTTGGCAATGGTGAGGAATATATCACGTAATTCATGTTTTTATTTTATTAATAATAACTTTAATAACAATTTTCCTATTTTGCCCTTTTATAGACCATTATAAATTCACATATATTAAGGCCATTAGTGTCCATTATACATATAAGTGGCATGATAACCACATAAGGACCTCTCATTATCAAAGACAAAACAAATAGACACTTTTAACATATAACAGGCGACTTTTACATTTTACGCGATTAGATCTTTTTATCGAATTACGCACACAAATGATCGAATTTTCATATGAAACTTTCACACATGTTAATTCACATATCATAAACATGGAAAATAATATTTAAATATTTTTGACTCAGATTTGTGGTCCTAAAACAACTACTTTGACTAGGGTCTAAACCGAACTGTTACAGTGTCAACCAATCCATACCCAATATGACATCAAATTTATCAAACGGCAACAACATCTAGTCGTCTGGAAAGCAATGACCTCTAATCATCAAAGGACATTTCTTATATACTTTATCAACTATCACATGTTTTCCTAACGGTTTGACAACTTAATCATAAATTCTATAGACTTGGCATGCATATTTATGCTAGATACCAATTTCATACACACATACGAATGAGTAAAGCCAGGGTCTATCAAAGCAATAACAGTAGTATCATAGAGAGTAAAATTACCAGTGATCACATTAGGAGAAGCTGCATCTTCACGTGTGCATATGGCGTAGGCTCTAGCTGGAGCTTTAGCTTCAGACCTCACTGCTGTATCCCGTGTTGCATTCTTACTGCCAAACCCATTTCCGGCATTTCTCGAGGGTTTTCCCTTAGAAGCTGTGCTACTCGGCCTTGAGTTCTGCAATCTTTCTTTCTTGACCATCTCAGGGTAGCCTTTAATATAGTGGTCTTGAGAACCACACTTAAAACAAGATCCCTCACTCACCCTATAGGTGCCAAAATGATATCTACTACATTGCGGGCACTCAGGTTTGGAAGGTTTGGCGTTACCAACACTTGCCACAGATGTAGCCCTAGATCTAAAACCCAAATTCTGCTTTTTGCAGTTCCCGTATGAATGCCCAGCTAACACATGTGAACGAGAGTACACCTCTCTAGGTTTCTTAGACTGTGATGGCAACGACTTACTCAGATATCTCTTTCTTGTGTCTCTAACCTCAGATTCGGCTTTCTTCTTTTCTTTGATCAATTCTTCGGCTTTACAAGCCCGCTCGATGAGTACTACAAATTCTTTCAACTCAAGAATACCCACTAACCTCTTATTGTCTTCATTAAGTCCATCTTCAAATCTTCTACACATCTTAGCCTCAGAAGATATACATTCCTAAGCCTACTTACCGAGTCTGACAAATTCTCTCTTATATTCACGAATTGTCATACGATGCTATTTTAAATCTAGAAAATCCTTATGCTTCTGATCGATGAACCGTTCACTAATGTATTTCTTTCAGAATTCCTCTTGAAAGAATTCCCAAGCAACCCTCTCCGGTGGTACCAAAGATATCAGCGTTCTCCACCAATGATACGCCGCATCTCTCAATAAAGATTTGACACATTTTAAGCACTCCTCGGGTGTACAGGATAGTTCATCAAATACCCATATCGAGTTCTCTAACCAAAACTCTGCTTTCTCAGGGTCATCATTAGCATTTGCCCTAAACTCCTCAGCATCATGCTTTCGGATTTTATCAATTGGTGTTCTGGAGAATCTCATGAAATCTATACCTTGAGGCATTATGGGTGCAGGTTGAGGATTTAGGGGTGGTAGGGGAGGTTGAGCGTTCAAGTTCGTTCAAACGAACTCCGTATACCATGCATTCATCATGTGGAGAAAAGCTTCTCTGCCTCCTTCTCCTCTACTAACAGTTTCGGGCCTACTCTCGAATGGCACAACCCCTTCAGCAGGAACAGGCTCGTTACTTTCTACATCATCTACCACTACTCTGTCGGGATCCATTTGCTATATGAAAACACACTTTAAAATTGTTAGGAGTTGTCACACAATCATAATATATATATGGCATGTATAGCTGACTCAAATACATTCTACGTAGCCTGAGAACTGACCAAACTGTAGCTCTGATACCACTAAATGTAACCCCCTTACCCGTGTCCAATGCCAGAGCAGGATATGAGGCATTACCAGACTTAAACATACTCATACATGTAAAATTGAGCCATAAAATTTAACCCCATTAAAAAAATTCAAACACATGCATATCGTCCCTTATACAAGCCTACGAGACCCAAAACAACCATAAAAAAATATTCGAGACTTAATTGAGGATTTTAGAAAAGTTTAGGAAATTTTTCACTAATATAGAGCCATTTGCCCGTGTGAGACAGGGGACACGCCCGTGTGCTCTTGACACGCCTGTGTCTTCCAGCTGTGTAACTCATTGACTATGACTTCAGCACCAATTTAGGGTCACACGGTCGTATCACACACCCGTATGGTAAGACTGTGTGGTCAATTAAAAATAAATGAATTTTTCATAAAAATGGTGCATACTTAACACAGCCAAAGTACACAACTATATGGGTAGGCCGTGTCTCTCACACGGCCAAGACACACACCCGCATCTTAGCCCGTGTTTTTACTACTGGTGTAACACCCCACACCCGTGCCCTACGCTCAGATGGAAAACAAGGCGTTACTAAACTTGAACACGTACATATCACATTTTTGAGTCACCAAGACTTGCTTAAATTTAAAAGTTTTTTGAACTAAGTTTAAAATTCCTTAACACGGACTTAAGAGACCCCAAACATCCATTGGAAACCACTCGAGACCAACTCGAGTCCTTTAACCAACCATATAAGAATGACTTTTGAAATGGGGCACACGCCCGTGTGGAAGGGTAACACGCCCTTGTGGCCACTATGACATGGTCGTGTTGATGGCTCGTGTGGTTCACACGGCTTAAGCATAAGGGGACACGCCCGTGTTCGAACTCGTGCAAATTAAATTCCAAATTCGAACCCATGTCTAAAAACCTTGACATTTTGTTTCTAATGTTAGCAACCAAATAGAGGCACACGGCCAAGGCACACACCCGTGGCCAGAGGTCGTGTCCTCCACACGGTTGAGACACATGGCCGTATCTCTGTCCCTGTGTTTACTACCATGCATACTAACTCGTAAATTTTACGTGCAGGGGACACACGACTGAACAACATGCCCGTAGGGTTGACCGTATGTTACATACGACCCAAGCACATGCCCGTGTGGACAATATAAGGCTATCTACCAAGCTTTTTGCCACCCTGAAACACTATCCAATACCATCCATCACACCAAAGTCTATCATAACATGATTTCCCAATCAAGCAACATAACTAAGACCTATATACATTTCACATATGTTTAAGCGACTAATTTATGTACTTTGCTATCCATACACTGAAATTCACATGCTCAACCATACCATCAATTTTCTCATTCATGAAAGACCTTCTTGTATTCATATAACAACTTTCAATATTAGACATTTTTCATGGCCTTATACAAAATGAGTCAAATGCTAAAACAAGCCAACACATTTGGCCCCAAAACAGTGTGATATTAAAACAAAACAAAAGTTCCTATACATGCCATAATCAAAATAAAAGAACTAACTATACGAAGTGCTTCAGATGATAGTGTGACTGCATTCTTCGACGTAGGCGATGATCCTCGAGCTACTTTGGCGGCACTATAAGAAAATGGAAGGAAAAATAGGGTAAGCATAAAGCTTAGCAAGTTGTATGAAAATAAACATCAACTAATTATCATACAACAATATGCTCATAACATTTCATAGTTTGTCCATGAATACAATAAATAGACATAAGTACAACTTACTCATCAACATCTAATACAATTCCTATGGCATATATTGAGCCCACATTTCAAACATTTCAAGTAGGTACCTGTACCACTCACCACATGGTCATAACTTTTCTCATTTCGATACAAATCATAAATCTTTCGTTGAATCATTTGAAATATTACCAGATACTCAATAACTCCAAACATGGGATAAGATGTCGATGCCATAGCAATATAGTTGCATTATTAACATACAACTTACCTCAGATTACAAAATGTAGGCGACTAGACGATTTAGTCTATTTGCTTGGCCTTCCCCCGATCTATGTTCAGATTTTTTATTTCTTGATCTTAAATGATAAGAATTCAAAATTTTAATCATTTTATCATCTAGATACTCAATAATTTATAATTAGGCAAAATGACCATTTTGCCCCTAGACCCGAAAATCGATTTTTATCACATTTTCTCATTAACCAAGCCTATGCGAATACTTTTATACTAGGAGCATCCCACAATTCTCACTATTTCACACATTTCTTACCTATTTTATAACTTTTTCAAAATGGTCCTTAGTTAGGGTTCCAATGAAAACTACTTCACAAAAGTTGTTTATTTCACAACCATGATTCATTTTCTTCCATAAAATTTCAGGAAAACAACATGAACACTCTCATGGTAAAACCCTAGACTTTTAACCATTTTACAAAATAGTCCCCTCATTTGAAAGCTCATGCTACAAGGGTTCTAAAAGTATAAAAATCATCAAGAAAGACCATCAAAATCACTTACTTGTGAGGGGTACAAGTTGCTAAAATTTTCAATCTTTCAAACCTCTATTTTGCTGGTGTTTTTCGGTGGAGAAGAAGATGAAAAAGGGATGATATCATCTTTCTTTTATTTTATTTTCTTTTTGGCCAAATAAGTCACCAAACTTCACCTAACATTTGACTATTTCAATTTCCTTGTTTCATGGCCGGCCAAGCACCATCCTAGGGTCTATTTGCACTTTAAATACCCCTACTTTCTAATCCATGGCCATTTAACACTATTTGCTAGCAAATTACAACCTTTCCCTTTATGTGATTTAGTTTTTTTTCGCAATTAAGCTTACTAACGCTAAAATTACTTCACCAAATTTTGCATGCATCGACATAATCATGCTATAAGACCAAAATAATAACTAAATAATTTCTCGGCCTCGAATTTGTGGTTCTGAAACCACTATTCTGGCTAAGCCCAAAATCGGGCTGTTACAACTGGGCATACTAACTTGCAAAGTTTAGATGCAGGGGACACACGGCCGGACTACACACTTATGGGGCAGACCATCTGTCACACACGGTCTAGACATATACCCGTATGTCTACTTGTGTGGACAATCTAAAGGCTATTTTCCAGGCCAATTGTCACCCTCAATCATTCATACACTAAACATATTTCATAGCATGCAACATGACATATTTAGACACTCAAATATTCAACATCATGGCACTTTCACACATTCATAATGTTGTTCTATTACACATTCAATTAGTCACACCATTTGGAAGCATTCCACACCAATTTCATTCATAATCAAAATTGTTACCCTAACCTCAAATTACATATTCATGTCTATAGTCATCTTAAGTCATTAAGCCATTCCTTATTTCCAAGTACTTAATTCATTCCTTATCACATATCCATCAAACAAACCATATAGCACATCATCAAGGCATTAACAAATGCATGCATGAATAATTAGACGTTACAACCCGATAATCAATTATGAGCCATATCATATGGCTATTACAAAATGTATTATCAACATTATAGGCCTTCACAATTTGGCCAAATAGCATCGCACATATCAAAAAATGACCAAGTCCCTTATACATGCCATACTCAAAATAACAATTTCACTATACCCAATATTCTTTTGATAGTGTGATTGAATACTCCAACAACTTTTGATCCCCGAGCTACCTTGGCGGTACTATAAAGGATGGAAAGAGAGGGGGTAAGCATTAAAGCTTAGTAAGTCCACATGCAAATAATATGTAATGATAGTAAGAAATTAACATGCAAAGACATAGTAACACATACATAAGGATTATTCATCATTTAAACCTTTTAACTTACTTATCATATGCACATATATACTTTCTCATCACAAATCATTCCTTATCAAGGCATTATTCATGGGTTTAGCGTGCATACTTGTACTCATCGTAGTATATCATATAACCATACCTCTTTAACCTGCCCTCCTTGGGACTTTCATCACACCCATTGCATCACCCGTTGAACACTCGGAATACTATTGGATACGAGTAAAACTTGCACATAAGTGTCACATATACATACGTAGCCAAAGCTACCTCATAACCTGTAACACTCGTAAAGGAGCTACTCACGGGTTTGCTTATATAAGCTATTGATCAAGGTGTAACTACACGGGCTGCTCACATAAGCTATCAGGTATCCAACCCGCTCAAGGATTACCTACCCACGGTAGGACACACAAGACCATTGTCCGGAACCCAATTACATGTATCGCATCCATAATGAACTCAGACCAACTCAACGAGCTTGGATGCCTCATATATATCACGAACCCAGACCAACATAATGAGTTCAGATTTCTTAATTCCTAGTAACATGTCACTTGTATTCTAAACAACTCCTAAGCTTCAAACAGGATTCTTTCTCATATACACATAGCATCTCCATCGTACTTGCTCATAACGTCGTGGATAACGACCAATATCATTCATACTTACAAAGTTATCATTAGGCATAACATACATAATATTGATAAAACATTTATCACATAATGTCAACACATCAAAATATAATACATTGTCACATTATTTACACATGCATGTACCTCGGTACAAAATGATGGTAATCGAGCCTAATCGTCGTATACTTTATTCTTTCCTCGATCAAGACCCGGTTCACGTTTTTCTTGATACAAAATGCCAAATTTAACTTGTTTATTAATCATATTATTCAAATCAATCCATAATCCATGCTTTGGTAAAATTACCTTTTTACCTCTATCTTTTTACTTATTTACGGTTTAGTCCCTAGGCTCGTAAAATGAGATGCATGCGTTTTCTTTGTTACCCAAGTATATTTGAACCTATACCAAACTCATATCAGCCCACATTTTCCTTTATTTCACATTTTTACTACCCACTTTTACACTTTTACAAACAAGTCCCGCTTTTTGGTGTTTTCACTAAAAATCACCTAGTAAAAGATGTTTACCAAGCATCAAACATTCATACTCCTCCATTAATCATCAAAATACATACATGTTAAATATATGAACCCTAGCTCAAAATATAGCTAGAAATGGGTAGATCATGCTTCAAAGGCTTCAAAAAATACAAGGAACATTAAAAATAGGGCAAGAGAGCACTTACAATCAAGCTTGAAATGTTGAACAAAACCCTAACTATGGCTATTGAAAATTCAGCTATCACTTGGAGAAGATGAGCACATTTTTTACTTTTTCCTATGCATGCCCATTTTTGTCCAAAATTATAGAAATTGGTCAAATTGCTAGTTAGGACCATCTAATTCATAATCTAAAGCAATTTCATGCTTAAAGCTTCTAAAATGAAATTTTTTCATCTTATTCAATTCGGTCCCTAAAATTCAATTAGACATTTTATGCATAGAATTTCCTCATGAAACTTTCACATAAGCATTCATTCATATCATAGACCTCATAAGAATCATATAATAATTATTTCTATCTCGAATTTTTGGTTTCGAAACCACTGTTCTGACTAGGCCCTAATTTGAGATGTTACACATATAATTCAAATAAACACATTCCACATTTATTTCAAGCATAAAAGTAACATTTTTATCATTTATCATTTTTCGGGCATTATCATTGATTGAGCTTTTTCGATTATATTTTCAATGTCATATATATATATAAGATAATTATATAAATTACATACACAAAATCTAATTCAAGCATATAAATATACAATTTAGTTACACGAACTTATCTCGATAAATGTTCGTATACGTGAAATCTACTAATCCGATATTTTCCTCTTTTCCTCGTTCTAGCTCCGAATTTGGTCTATCCAGATCTATACGAGTAAATTTTACATCAATTTATCACATTTCATATTCAAGTGAACTCAATTTATATCCTAGGCAAAATTACCATTTTGACCCTAACTTTTCCAAAAATTCCCATTTCGTCCCTAGGCTCAGAAAATAAAGTCTGTGCAATTTACTCTCATTCCAAGCCTAACCAAAATCCCATCACAAAATTTACAGCACATGTATTCATAAAAATTTAGAATTTTTCATCAAATTTCACAACTTTACATTTCAGTCCCTAAATCATGTTTTCATCAAAAATCACTTTGTAAAAGTTGTTTATCTATCTGCAACCTTTCATTTTCTACCATAAATTTCAAAATTTCAGCATATTCATCCATGACCTAATTTCCATACATTGATAACTTCTCAAATTGATCCCCCAAATAAATAGATTAAGCTATCCTGGTTTCAAAAATATCAAAATTACTAAAAATAGGACAAGAAAACTTACCCAATTTGGCCAAGAAAGTTTCTTATCTCTCTCTTAGGGTTTCAATGGAATATTTTGGGGAAGAGGATGATAAAAATAATTTTTATTTCTATTTAATTAATTTATCATCTTTAATAATTTTGATTTCCAATTTAGTCCTTAGCCTTTTTCTAATTTTCCTTGGATGAATCATCCAAAATATCTACTAGCTTTTTATTAGTGGTCTAATTACCATATAAGGACCTCTAGTTTTGAATTCCATAGCTATTTAATCCTTATAGCTACTAGAATTCAACTTTTGCATTTTATGGGGTTTAGTCGTTCTCGTAATTAAACACTTAATCGATAAAATTTTTGTATCAAAATTTTCACATGACATGTCTATCATAATACCGACCATATAATAAAAGAAAAATAAACATTATTTTCGGATCGGATTTGTGGTCCCGAAACCACTTTTCGATTTCACTGAAAAATGGGCTATTACAACTCTCCCCCTTAAGGAATTTTCGTCCCTGAAAATTTTACTAGTAAAGAGATTTGGACATTACTTATTCATAGTTTCCTCCAGTTCTTAGGCAACTCCCTATATATCATGTCATTGTCAGAAAACTTTTACTAAAGCTACCTTTTTATTTCTTAGTTTTTCTCTTCAAGTGCCAGAATTTCAATCAACCTCTCACTATAGGTCGTGTCAGGCTGAATTTAACATTTATCAAAGCAATAACAGATGATGGGTCTGATCGATACTGTCATAACACATATACTCATAAAAGCACTGTGAATCCTGTAGAACTCTGATAATAATACCTATCAACACGCAACAGGTCCAATTCTTTTCAATAATCTTATGGTCAGACCGAGGAACTTTCTTCCTTAGAAAAACTTTCAAAAATATTTTATCACCAATTTGAAACTCTAGTTCTTTTCATTTTAGATTCACATCAAATTTTTGATGATCAAATACTGCTTTTAAACTATCCTAGGTCATTTTCATCTTTCTTCGGTTTTAAAGAATCAAACTAACTGCATGTATCTTTTCTCACTAGACTCAGTCCAAACACTGGAGTTTTACACTTGTGACCATATAAAACCTCATACGGTAAAATTTTATACTTGATTGTTAACTATTATTATATACAAATTCAACTAATGACAAATATTTCTTTTTCAGTCGCCTTTGAATTCTAAAGACAACACCGAAACATATCCTCAAAAATCTGAATCATATGTTTAGATTGATCATCAGTCTGAGAATGAAATACAATACTAAAATGTAACCGTATATCCAGAGTTTCTTGTAACTTGTTTTAGAATCAGAATTTAAACTGTAGATCTCTATCAGAAATAGCAGAAACTAGCACATCATATAATCTAACAAATCCCAAAAATAGATAATTCAAGCAATCTATCAAGTGAGAAATCCGTTCATGCTAGGATAAAATATACAAGCTTCGTCAAACAATCAACAATTACTCAAAAAGTATCTTTCTTTTCAAAGACAGGAAGAATCCTGATATAAAGTTCATAGTAACTTTGTCCCATTTCCATTTCGATATCGACATTGACTATAACCATCCTAAAAGTGTTTGGGAAGTCATGGGTTCAAGCCCTTGGCTTCCACAAAATTTTGGTTTTTTGAGGATGAAACCCCTATCTTTGGCTAGTAGGTTATAAGTTTATTTTGGTAAAGTATGATAAAAAAGCCTACTAGTCTAGTGGATAGTGGCGTGTGGAGTGTGCTAGTGGTTTTAGGTTCGAATCCCAGATTGTGCAAATGGAGGTTATTTTTGCTGCTGGCCATGGGAGGAAGTTGTGTTTGACCGAAACACCTAGAATTTGAACAGGTTTGAATGGATTGGTTGTTAGTCAGATCTAAGGAGATGGAGGGGAGGAAATTGTGGAGGAAATTAGGGAGTTTGAGTGGTTTGAAGGTGTTGTGCCAAAATTGGACTGTTGGCATATAGAGTTTCGGTTTAGGTAAGGGTGTGTGGAAGAGTAAGTGGAAGTTTGTTGACAGAATAGAGGGGTTCTTGTTGGAAAATTTCGGTCATAGTCTAGCTAGGGGCCAAATCCTCTCCTTATTTTCAGGTTTTCAAACAGTTCATTTTGTGTTTACTCTTCTTTTGGTTTCAAGTAGACCCTAAAAGTTTCAAAGTGTGCTTCCTATTTCCCCTTATTCTTGGCCGATTCCTTCTGTCCTCTATCTTCTTTTCTACAGATTTTGCCTTCTCCTCTATCCCAACTTGGCCAATTGCCTAACTAACACTTCCCTCCCCATCGATTCTTCTTTGCTCTTCTTTTGTATTGGCCTCCCCTTTGGTTATTCAAGCCACGTCTATATTGGGGTCTTGGCAGTTTTTTGGCGCACGATCTCCATAGTCAAAGGGCTAGGCTGATTGTTTCTTCATGGCAAGTGATCTTTTTGCTCGTGGTAAGTACTTTAAGTGATGATTATATTGATAAGGGATTATAACTTTTGTTGAATCGGCTACCTATTTTGTAAAGGTTAAAGCTTTACGGAGAGTACGTTGGGTTTGGAGCAAGAGGGGTTATGCGATAGTTCAATTGGTAAGTAATGATGATTCGGTTAAAGTATTGGTGATACTATGGTTTTTGCATTAACCGCAAATATGAACTAATGGTGGAGTTTTTGTTGTGAATCATAGGTGCTTTAAATCTCGGAAGTGTTAAGGCTATAGTTTCATTACTGGTGTGTAAAACACTGCCATTACCGTAAATAGGCAAAAGCCGAAAAATAGGACCATTGATGCCATATGGGCGTGCGATCGCTCGTGTGGTAACCTCAAACGCATAAACGTGGGGACTGAATTACGAGAGGCCACCATGGGCAATACCATGGACTTAGGCTAATTTGGGCCATGTTGGGCTAAAATGGGCCGTGTGGGTCCCACGGGCTCGTAGGCCCCACACGGGTAAACCATATGGATATGGATATTATTAGGCCAGGAAGCGTAGTTAACACGACCAAGGCCATAATTGGACTACGTGGGCTACACGGGCGTGTGGGTATACATGGGCCCGCATTATGGGCCTTGGCCCATTTTACTGTCTGACTGTTAAGATTGCACGGGTCGCCCGAGACGACTGTGACCTTCTGTTGGGTCAGTAAGCGTACGTGAACCCTTATGTGATAAAATGACAATTTTACCCTTATGTGACAAAATGATGCTTTTGCCCTTATGTGCTAAAATGATGCTTTTGCCCTTATGTGATAAAATGACGATTTTACCCTTATATGATAAAATGATGATTTTACCCTTATGTGATAAAATGGTGATTTTACCCTTATGTGATAAAATGACGATTTTACCCTATGTGATAAAATGACGATGTTGCCCTTATGTGATAAAATGATGATTCTACGCTTATGTGATAAAATGATGATTTTACTCTTATGTGATAAAATAACGATTCTGCCCTCATGTGATAAAATGACAATTTTTCCATTATGTGATAAAATGATGATTTTACCCTTATGTGATAAAATTACTGAAATACCCTCATAGGGTAAGATGACTGAAATACCCCCATAGGGTAGAATGACTAAAATATCCCTGAAGGGTAAAATGACTGTAATACCCTTGTAAGGTAAAATGATTGATTTGCCTTACGACGTGTATGATTGTATTTGAGCATGCCACGTTACATGTATGTTACATCCATGTAAAATACTATGATACGATGCATGACATGTTGCATGAGGTTGGGATTGTTATTGTGCCGGAAGTGTACTGTACTGATATGGTTGCACGGGTTGCCCAAGACGACTGTGGACCTACTAATGGCTTTAAGCCTATTACTGGCAGCTCTGCTGTAATTACTGATTAGTGTCGCAACCGGTGCTATATTTGGAGTGTAGGGATGGGTGGGTCGATTTTATCCCCGAATGGACTGTAGAGTTGGACGGAATGGAGTGTAAATGATGGATAGGTAGGATTTTCTATTTGAATTCTGCACTGATTACTGTTACAGCATTGATCACGGTTACTACACTGATTACTGCCATTGCTACAGTTTCTGTAATGGGCCAAGGCCCTAATTGATATTGAACTGTTACTGATATGGGCTTCGGCCAGACTATGTTGTTCACTGTTGTTTATTATTGGGATTACACACTGAGTTTTCGTAAACTCACCCATCTTTCTAACCGTACAGGTAAACCTTAGGAGGATCGGAACAGCGAGGGACTCAGAGGGGGCCACACAACCGCTTATGCTTTCATATTTGGTTTTTAATTTATAAGTGATTTAAATTTTGGAGTATTTTACTGTAATTATAACCTTTATAGATTTTAAATTTTTTTTTGCTTTGGTTTATAACTGCTAGTGCTAGGAAAACATTAGTTTTCAAAATAAACAATGTTTTTAAAAAGTGAACGTCAAGTACGCAACTGTTTTAAAAAGCTTCGGCTATAAAATGATATTTTGGAAATGAATAATGTTTTAAAACATAATAAGGATGTTTTAATATGAATAACTTTTGGTAGACAAATCACATTTTGATCCTAAATGAACGTTGTTAAGATCGCACAAAGATTTTAAATAGAGACTGGGTTTCTCAATAATATCTCGCTTTATGAAAAACACTTCAATGTGACGTCGCCAAATTCGGCCATAACGTCTAGGCCAGGTTTGGCATGTTACATTTAGTGGTATCAGAGTCAAGTTACAAAACTCAGTTGTGGATTTGGGTTTCTTCCAAAACTTGGAATTTCTAAAAGAACTATTTTAAACAACTTAAAGTATTTTGAAACGTTTTTACTGAATGTGTGGTACACCAAGTCTTCACGTCGTTCCTGTAACTTCTCTTTGAAAACTGTATTTTTTATTTTGACTGAACTACCATAGGTAGGATTACTGAGACTACTGTAGGTAGTACTGTAAACTCTTAGGTAGTGTATACTGAAACTGTAATGAGACTAGTAGACATCGATAGTCATTGTGTACCGAGAAAACAAACTCTTAAATATTGACACTGTAACATCCCTCACCCGTACCCGACGCCGGGATAGGGTTCGAGGCATTACCAAGACTTTTCATTTTGAAACGTACCAAATTGGGTCACCAAGTTTTACTCAAATTTTAAGCTTTTCATCCATGAACACTCGTCCCTTATATAGGCCTTCAGGACCTATAACATATCAAGAGGCAGTGCGGGACAAATACGGGCACGTTCGATTAACCTTGGGCTCCTCAGAAAATTTTCCTTAACATAAAGTGTCACACGCCCGTGTAGGTGGGCCGTGTGGACTCAAATGCCCGTGTGATTTGGGTCACACCCATGCCCTTCAGCCGTGGGCGACACTGACTTATCAACACGGGCATGGCACATGCCAGTGCTGCCTGCCCATGGACGACACTGTCATTTTAACATGGCCATGGCGCACGCCCATGTGGAACACCCGTGTACAACTCTGTGATAAAATTTTAAGTGCAGGGGACACACTACCATGGCACATGCCCATGGGAGGGAACCGTGTGTCACACACGCCCGTGTGTCTAACCATGTGGACTCTAGTAGGCTATTTTCCAAGCCTTTAGTCACCCCTTTCTACTACTTGTGCCTAGTGGTTACCAAGTTTGAGAGAAAACATAATTTTACACTTGTAAATAATCTTAATAAAAATAGTTGTACGGAAACCTCATATCATTGGTTTCATACATAAATGGTTATTTCCCCTTTAGTGTTATGGGTTCCCTTATTACTTTAATCCATCCGAAATTGGCTCATTCATGTGACTCATTGCCAATTGATAGCAACCCATCATTTGTAATTAAAAACCATGCATAAAATCGTAGATCATAGCCAACTTCAATTAAGCCAATTTTCATGGCCATATACAAAAGACGAACATATTTTTACATGTCCTCACTTGGAAAATAAAATGACACATATAACAAAACACTCAAAAATACTATACTATACATGCCATTGAACAAAATAAACAGTCTTTATACCAAAGCTTGTTTAGTTGATAGTGTGTTGACTCTCCATTTGTCTTCCTGTCCTTATGAGTCCTCGAGCTCTGTGAAACAAGGAAAAAGAGAGGGGTAAGCATTTTCATGCTTAGTAAGCTCGAATAACTAGAAAGTAAACTTACCGAGTAATTAGCATACATCCATATTTAAATCATTAAACCATTAATTATGAAACGGTTCCCTATCACATGCACTCAATCAATGAGTTAGTTGCATATCAAAGCATCATGTAATTATGTAGATGAGCTCATCATTTATCACCTTATTGACATACATCATATTAATCTCGTTGAGTTTCTAGGAAATATCGATGGAATACCCATTATCCGTTAATTCTTACGAATGATCATCTCACATATATGCACTCCCATGAACCTCAAATCTCATGGCAGGATTACTAGTCCAGGCTAAATCCCCCATATCATGAACTCAAAAGATGATGTCGGGATTACTAGTCCAGGCTAAATCCCTTATAGTGAAAAATACCCTTAATGAGCTCGGATCTGAATTACCAGTCCAGGCTAAATTCAGACCCTAATCGGATTACCCGTCAGGGCTAAATTCATAATGCACACATGTTCTTCGAGAGGCTTGATCATTCAAGGAACACCCGTCCGGGCTAGATTCTTTTCATACTTGATATCACGGATTACCCGTCCGGACTAAATCCTTACTGTAACACATGCAGGATCTCAGTTCACATGTCAATGAGGGTTTATCCATCGAATTCCCTTTTTCAACCTCAACCGAGACATTTTTCACATATTATCATCAAATATGCATTTCTATGATATTTCATACCAATAATAAATGCAATCATCATGCATTCATAAATCATACAATTATACATATTAGGGGTTTACTTTAAGTTATCTGAACTTACTTGGTATTCGTTTCAGAGTTATGTTTCGGTTATTCCGAAACCTTGCGTTTACCACGATCGACCTCCAGAATTTGTTTATCGGGGTCTATATCAACAAAATTAACTCATTAATACACTACATTATGCATTTCAAGTTTAATATCTACCCCCGATCCAAATGACCGTATTTCCCCTAACCTTTCACATTATTACGATTTAGTCCCTAGGCTCGTATAATGAAACACATGCACTTTCTATCTTACCCAAGTCTAGCCGAACACTTTTCCTTCTTATGGTAGCCCAGATTATCCATTATTTTCTCATTTCTACCACACATTTACATCTTTTGTAAAATAGTCCCTATAAGGGTTTCTCATGAAAATCAACTAGGAAAAGATGTTTAATACACATTCATCTTTCATATTCCTCCATAATCCATCAAAATACAAGCAACTCATGCATGGGTAAATTTTTAAACATGAACCCTAGCATGAAATATGGGTAGAAATATGGGTAAAATACATAGAGCATGAAAAACGGGGCTTAGGAGCACTTACTATTGAGCTTGGAAAGCTTGAAAACCCTAGCTATGGAGAACCCCAAATTTTCGACTGGATGAAGGAGAAAATGGTAGATTTTGGCTTGATTTTTCCCATTTTAATTCATTATTTTAATTCATTAAAATGACAAATGACCAAAATGCCCGTATGCCCTTTCTATAAAATTTCATCCATGCAAGCCCATTTTTGTCCAAAAATTTAGAATTTGGGCAAATTAATCTCCAAGACCTTCTAATTCATAATCTAAAGCAGTTTCATACAAATTTCTTCTAGAATCCAAGTTTTTCAATTTATTCAATTTAGTCCCTAATTTCTAGTTGGACACATTATACTTAGAATTTCTTTATGAAACTTTAACACATGCATATACTCATACTCTAGGCCTCATAATAATCATAAAATAAATATTTTGATGTCATATTTGTGGTCCCGAAACCACTATTCTAACTAGGCCCTATTTCGGGATATTACAGATACTGTTTTTCCATAAGATACTTGTTAATAAACACTGGAACTGTAAACTGAAGCATAAAAATATTAATAAGATAAAACAAAATTCGATTTTAAGCATAAAAGGTACATGCGAACGAGGTACAAGAGGCCATGGTAGAGGCAGTAGAGGTGCTCGAATTGGGTCCTCGTCGTCTGGCCATATACCTAATTTGGAACTAGAGTGCGTAGTGGGAGCGTAGTGGCGTAGTCTGTGTTATTCGACTGTTCTAATAGATGGAAATTTCGGGGACGAAATTTCTTTAAGGAGGGGTGAATTGTAACGCCCCGAATTTGGGCCTAGAAGTATTAGGTTTTGAGTAGGGGTACAGTTAGGAGACTGTACATAAATATTTAATTGTGCAAGGAAGTGACACAATTGTGTGTTTGGCTTAGTGGTTGTGTGCTCTGGAAGTGTCCGGGAAATCATGGGTTCAAGCCTTGGCTTCCACAAAATTTTGGTTTTTTCAAGATGAAACCCCTATCTTTGGCCAGTTGGTTATAAGTTTATTTTGGTAAAGTATGATAAAAAAAGTCTACTGGTCTTGTGGATAGTGTCGTGTGGAGTGTGCTAGTGGTTTGAGGTTCAAATCCCTGCTTGTGCAAATAGAGGTTATTTTTGCTGCTGGCCATAGGAGGAAGTTGTGTTTGACCGAAACACCAAGAATTGGAACATGTTTGAATGGATTGGTTGTTAGTCAAATCTAAGGAGATAGAGGGGAGGAAATTGTGGAGGAAATCGGGGAGTTTGAGTGGTTAGAAGGTGTTGTGCCGAAATTAGACTGTTGGCACACAAAGTTTCGGTTTAGATAGAGGTGTGTGGAGGAGTAAGTGGACGTTTGTTGACCGAATAGAGGGATTCTTGTTCGAAAATTTTGGTCATAGTCTAGCTGGGGGTCGAATCCTATCCTTACTTTTTAGGTTTTCAAACAGTTCATTTTCTGTTTTCTCTTCTTTTGGTTTCAGGTAGTCCCTAAAAGTTTCAAAGTGTGCTGCCGATTTCCCCTTATTCTTGGCTGATTCCTTCTGTCCCCTATCTTCTTTTCTGCCGATTTTGCCTTCTCCTCTGTCCCAACTTGGCCAATTGCCTGAGTAACACTTCCCTCCCCATCGATTCTTCTTTGCTCTTCTTTTGTGTTGGCCAAACCTTATACTCTATTTTGCAAACTGAACACCAAGTTTCAACGTTCTTTCTTCTCTTGACAGAATAGTTCTTGGTCGAATACCTCTGGCATTTGTGGTTGATTCTTCTCTCCCTCTAAATCGTGCTACCTTCTCTTGCTAAAACCGAATAGCCCTTTGGTTATTTAGGCGACGTCTAGATTGGGGTCATAGCGGTTTATTGGGGCGCGATCTCCATAGTCAAAGGGTTAGGCCGATTGTTCCTTCACGACAAGTGATCTTTTCGCTCGTGGTAAGTACTTTACGTAATGATTATATTGATCAGAGATTATAACTTCTATTGAATCGGCTAACTATTTTGTAAAGGTTTAAGCTTTGGGGAGAGTACATTGGGTTTGGAGCAAGAGGGGTTATGCGATAGTTCGATTGGTAAGTAGCAATGATATGGTTTTTGGATTAACAATGAATATGAAATAACGGTGGAGTTGTTGTTGTGAATCATAGGTGCTTCAAATCTCGGAAGTGTTGAGGCTACAGTTCCGTTACAGGTGTGTAAAACACTTCCATTACTGTAAATCGGCAGAAGCCGAAAAATAAGACTGTTGATGCCATATGGGCGTACGATCGCTCCTATGGTAACCCTGAACGCATAAACATGGGGACTGAATTACCAAAGGCCACCATGGGCGATACCATGGGTTTAGGCCGATTTGGGCCATGTTGGGCCGAAATGAGCCGTGTGGGCCTGACGGGCTCGTGGGCCCCACACTGGTAAACCACACGGATATGTGGAGATTATTGGGCCAGGCGGTGTAGTTCACACGGCCAAGCCATAATTGGGCTACGTGGGCCACACGGGCATCTAATGAAAAACATGCACTTTCTATTCTTTTTCACAAATAATACGGGAGCACCCCACAACAAAAAGCTTGGTCTCACAAAACCTTTTTCAGTCAACTTTTGCAACTCTAACTTCAATTCTTTTAGCTCAGTCGGGGCCATCCTATACGGAGCAATAGAGATAGGTGCTATCCCTGGCATTAGCTCAATACTGAATTCAACTTATGTAATTGGAGGCAAACTTGGAAATTCCTCCAGAAATACATCCGCATACTCACATACAACTGGCACTGATTTGATTTTCAATTCAGATTCCTTTGTATTCAATATGTATGTCAAATAAGCTTCATACCCTTTTCTCATACATTTCTGAGCAGTCATTGAAGAAATTACCATTGGTGACTTATCTGCATCATCTGATTCAACCCGAAGAACTTTACCATTTTCACATTTCAATTCAATAACTTTCTGTCTACAATTCACTATAGCATCATGTAGTGTCTGTAAGATCCCTAACTCGTAACCGTTGCCGGAATAGGTTAAGAGGCGTTACCGGACTTGTAACTCAATTCAGAATAATCATATATCAAATATCATCTCATTCCAAGAAATATAAGTCATTCTAATTCAATATGAATTTAAATCAAGCATACAAAGCCTAAATCATGCATTTGGGACCAAATCGATAACATATGAAAGTTTCAGAAACTTAGAAAAATTTTAACTTTTCAAGTGTCACACGCCTGTGTGAGCAGGCCATGTGCCTCATACGGAATTAGACATGCCTGTATGTCTCAGCCGTGGCGAAACATGGTATACATACTGACTTGTCCTCACGGCCATAAGACACGCCTATGTGCCCGGCCATGTGAAAAATTAGGGAGGCTACTGACTTGGCCACACGACCGACCACACACCTGTGTGCCAGCCTGTGTGCCACACATGACCAATAGACACACTCGTGTGTCTAGGCCGTGTCAAAATTGGAGGGTATACTGACTTTAATTCGTAGGGTACCCCATGGGACACACGACCATTCAACATAGCCGTGTGTCGCACACGGCTGAGACACACACCCGTGTCTCTGCCCGTGTGGACAAAAATAGGCCATATGAATAGCCAATTTGCCACCCCAATTGGGTCAAACCTACAAGCTCCAAACCAAGCATATATGTACCACAATTACAACCAATTTCAATATCAGAACATATGTCATTCATATCATAACATTTCCAATCAATTCCAAGCTCATAAACCTTACTAATTTATGTCAAAACATAAGACAAAAGCATATCAAAACATATAATTTGGTAATCTCCAAACATACAACCAAATATCATACTAAAACCTTACCAAATTGACCATTTCCTTTGGCCAACCAAAAACATATCACATTGGCACATTAGCATCATATATTATATACCATTATCAAAGTATAAGTTTAAACACAAGCTAGCCATATCACATGGCATGGTATAAACATTGCAAAACAAATCCAAAATACTTCTAGCCTATACATGCCATACTTTACTATATACATTTTCAAAGGGTACCAAAATGAGATTCGATAGTGTGTTGACGATCCTCGACGATCCCTGAGCTCACAGTAGCTTCGATATCTAGAGAACAATGCAAACACACACAAAGTAAGCTTTCAAAAGCTTAGTAAGCCATATACAAGTAAACTTATCATTTAAAGCATATAAACATCTTCAAATTACTTATACTTTGTAGCCAAATACCAACACAAACCTCATATTCATATACTTGGATCATAGATTATCATTCATACATATACTTACCTTTCATTCTCAAACATAATATATAATGCAAACATACCTGAATCGGATACAATTTTACAAAGTCATTTAGTTTCTCGGAATGCCCGTTTGAACTGTTCGGAAACATAAGGATACACGGATAGCTCAGAAAGTAAATACAATGCCAATGTCCCATATGCGGTCTTACATGTAATCAAACATTGATGCCACTATCCCAAACAGGGTCTTATACAAAATTGATTAATGACGCCAATGTCCAGACATGGTCTTACACGTAAAACAGAAGTCGATGACAACATCCCAGACGTGGTCTTACACGATATCGATTAACGACACCAATGTCCCAGACATGGTCTTACACGTAAAACACAATGTCCCAGATGTGGTATTACAGGATAACACATATCGAAAATCCTATGTCATGACATATGTATCCTAACTATTCCTAAGGTTCATATGGGGCTTTTCGAACGTCGGAACTTTGTTGATACTTTCTTGAATAGTACATATTTAGCTCGAACATTCATTCATCACAATTCAATATAATATGAATAATAAGAATTCAATTCAGTCACGTTTACTGTATATTGACTTACCTCGTATGGATTCAGATGGACTGAATCAGCTACTCGACGACTTTCGACTTTCCCCGATCTAATTTCATATTCTTTAATTCTCGATCTATATAAATTAAAATTTAACTCATTCACTTTCATATTCATTCAAATCCATCCACAAACACATATTTAAAGTAATTTAAAAACTAGCCCTCACATTTTTACATCTTGACACTTTAGTCCCTAATTCACAAAATCACAAAATACACATAATTTGTATATACTCATGCTTGACCGAATATTCATAATACTCATTCAATTCCACACATTTAATTTATTTCACATTTCAGTCCCTCAATTTACAAATTTCACAATTTAGCCCATTTTACTCAAATTTATTAAAAATCCAAAGACAAAACATGTTAACCCAAAACATATCTTCCATTCATCAACAACTAACTTCACAAAACTCATAGTTTCATTAATGGTATATTTAAAAATCATCAACAAAATCAGAAATTGAGACATGGGCTTGATAGTATTCAAAGCAATGATCACAAAAATATAGAAATTATCAAAAACCGATCAAAACACATACCTCAATCACTAAAATAGGTAGTCGAACCCTAGCAAGCTTATTTCTTTATTTTTATTTTTTGAATTTTGGCAATGGTGAGGAATATATCACGTAATTCATGTTTTTATTTTATTAATAATAACTTTAATAACAATTTTCCTATTTTGCCCTTTTATAAACCATTATAAATTCACATATATTAAGGCCATTAGTGACCATTATACATATAAGTGGCATGATAACCACATAAGGACCTCTCATTATCAAAGACAAAACAAATAGACACTTTTAACATATAACAGGCGGCTTTTACATTTTACGCGATTAGGTCCTTTTATCGAATTAAGCACACAAATGATCGAATTTTCATACGAAACTTTCACACATGTTAATTCACATATCATAAACATGGAAAATAATATTTAAATATTTTTCTGACTCGAATTTGTGGTCCTAAAACAACTACTTTGACTAGGGTCTAAACCGGACTGTTACAGTGTCAACCAATCCATACCCAATATGACATCAAATTTATCAAACGGCAACAACATCTAGTCGGCTGGAAAGCAATGACCTCTAATCATCAAAGGACATTTCTTACATACTTTATCAACTATCACATGTTGTCCTAACGGGTTTGACAACTTAATCATAAATTCTATAGACTTGACATGCATATTTATGCTAGATACCAATTTCATACACACATACGAATGAGTAGAGCAAGGGTCTATCAAAGCAATAACAGTAGTATCATAGAGAGTAAAATTACCAGTGATCACATCAGGAGAAGCTGCATCTTCACGTGTGCATATGGAGTAGGCTCTAGCTGGAGCTCTAGCTTTAGACCTCACTGTTGTATCCTGCGTTGCATTATTGCTGCTGAACCCATTCCCGGCATTTCTCCAGGGTTTTCCCTTAGAAGCTGTGCTACTCGGCCTTGAGTTCTGCAATCTTTCTTTCTCTACCATCTCAGGGTAGCCTTTAATATAGTGGTCTTGAGAACCACACTTAAAATAAGATCCTTCACTCACCCTATAGGTGCCAAAATGATATCTACTACATTGCGGGCACTCGGGTTTGGAAGGTTTGGCGTTACCAACACTTGCCACAAATGTAGCCCTATATCTAAAACCCGAATTCTGCTTTCTGCAGTTCCCGTATGAATGCCCAGCTAACACATGTGAACGAGAGTACACCTCTCTAGGTTTCTTAGACTGTGATGGCAACGACTTATTCAGATATCTCTTTCTTGTGTCTCTAGCCTCAGATTCGGCTTTCTTCTTTTCTTTGATCAATTCTTCGGCTTTACAAGCCCGCTCGATGAGTACTACAAATTCTTTCAACTCAAGAATACCCACTAACCTATTATTGTCTTCATTAAGTCCATCTTCAAATCTTCTACACATCTTAGCCTCGGAAGATATACATTCCCGAGCTTACTTACCGAGTCTGACAAATTCTATTTCATATTCACTAATTATCATACGGCGCTGTTTTAAATTTAGAAATTCCTTACGCTTCTGATCAATGAACCGTTCACTAATGTATTTCTTTCAGAATTCCTCTTGAAAGAATTCCCAAGCAACCCTCTCCGGTGGTACCACAGATATCAGTGTTCTCCACCAATGATACGCCGCATCTCTCAATAAAGATTTGGCACATTTTAAGCACTCCTCAGGTGTATAGGATAGTTCATCAAATACCCGTATCGAGTTCTCTAACCAAAACTCTACTTTCTCAAGGTCATTATTAGCATTTGCCCTAAATTCTGCAGCATCATGCTTTCGGATTTTATCAATAGGTGTTCCAAAGAATCTCATGAAATCTATACCTCGAGGCATCGTGGGTGTAGGTTGAGTATTTGGGGGAGGTGGGGGAGGTTGAGCGTTCAAGTTCGTTCGAACGAACTCCGTATACCATGCATTCATCATGTGGAGAAAAGCTTATATGCCTCTTTCTCCTCTACTAATAGTTTCGGGCCTACTCTCGGATGGCACAACCCCTTTAGTAGGAGTAGGCTCGTTACTTTCTACATCATCCACCACTACTTTGTCGGGATCAATTTGCAATATGAAAACACACTTTAAAATTGTTAGGAGTCGTCACACAATCATAATATATATATGGCGTGTATAGCTTGACTCAAATACATGCTACGTAGCCAGAGAACTGACTAAACTGTAGCTCTGATACCACTAAATGTAACCCCTTACCCGTGTCCAATGCTAGAACAGGATATGAGGCATTACCAGACTTAAACATACTCATACATGTAAAATCGAGCCATAAAATTTAAACCCATTAAAAAAACATTCAAACACATGCATATCATCCCTTATACGAGCCTACGAGGCCCAAAACAACCATTAGAAAATATTCGAGACTTAATTGAGGATTTTAGAAAAGTTTAGGAAATTTTTCCCTAATACAGAGCCATATGCCCGTGTGAGACAGGGGACACACCCGTGTGCTCTTGACACGCCCGTGTCTTCCAGCTGTGTAACTCTTTGACTATGACTTCAACACCAACTTAGGGTCACACGGTCGTATCACACACCCGTATGGTCAGACTATGTGGTCAATTAAAAATAAATGAATTTTTCATAAAAATGGTGCGTACTTAACACAGCCAAAGTACACAACTATATGGGTAGGCCGTGTCTCTCACACGGCCAAGACACACACCCGTATCTTAGCCCTTGTTTTTACTACTGGTGTAACACCCCACACCCGTGCCCTGTGCTCAGATGGAAAACAAGGCGTTACTAAACTTGAACACGTACATATCACATTTTTGAGTCACCAAGACTTGCTCAAATTTAAAACTTTTTTGAACTAAGTTTAAAATTCCTTAACATGGACTTAAGAGACCCCAAACATCCATTGGAAACCACTCGAGACCAACTCGAGTCCTTTAACCAACCATATAAGAATGACTTTTGAAATGGGGCACACACCCGTGTGGAAGGGTAACACGCCCGTGTGGCCTCTATAACATGGTCGTGTTGATGGCTTGATACGAGCACGCCCCGCAAACCTTATCAAACAAGTCTGTCAAGCCGAGCGTTGACATGTTGGCAAGCTGATCCCAGCTTGTTTCCAACTCCACGAGCTCCGTCCAGCTCAATTCAGCTTATTTGAGCTCATTTTAGCTCGTTTGAGCTCAACCGAGCTTACTTTCAGCTCGTTCTTTATTTCAATAAATTAAACTAAGTTTTAATTTTATATTAATTAGTTTGCTACAGCTCAATTACGAAAATCCTAGCTCAAATAAGTTCATTAAAATGCTTTTCATTTAGTTTGAGCTAGTTGAATTAATAAGCTATTTAATTTCAATTTAATTTGTCCTAATTAGTTAAATTGTTATTTAAGTTATGTTTTATATTACATGTTTTCATTATGTAATAACCGAATTAATGTGTGGAATGTTTGTTCACATTTGGCCAAATTTAAGTTGTTCACATGGGATTTAATGAATTGTTTTTCATTCATGTAGGTGCATGCATGGTTTTGTTCAATGTATGGGGAGATTCATGCACGACCGGATTCAAAGCAAGGGAGGATTCATGCATGACTTCCTACAATGCATGGTGTGCTGACCAATGGTCTTCCAAGCACCTATTCGACCAAGGGGTAGCTAATGAATTAATTTCCAAGTCAAATACATGAAGGAAGGCTAATGGACGGTGCATGAACAGCTAGTTACAACGAACGGGAGAATGCTTGTATGACTAGTTACATGAATTGTGTTGATTGTTTTGGCTTCCCTAAGTGACTATTCGGCCAAGAAACACTTGTTAGAAGATTCATTCAAGTCATAGCCGAATCTAGATAAGGCCATTAAGCTTCTTGCATCCAAGTTCATTCATTGATTTTTCCTTCATCAAGAAGCTGTCTATTGAAGATCCAATCAGCCGAATTTAGACAAGCACATTGAGTGATTTTATTCTAGATCATTCTAGCCTATTCAAGACAATTGCTTAACTCTTAAGTCTTGTTAATTTGTCCATTCGGCTAGCTTTATATAATGCTATAAATACTTAGCATATTTCAAGTTGTAGGGACTTTTGCCAAATTTGTTAATGAACATTGTTCTTGTGAGGTTGCTTCCTCTCATATCTCGTACAAGTTTCGAAAGACTTATCTAGCTTGTGCTAGTGGCGTCAATCATCTTGTTTTGAACTTATCACCAATCTTGGTGTGGCGTTCACCTATCCATCTATCTATATTTTCACCTTAACTATATAGGAATCGGGGTGACACTTTTTAGTGTTGAATCATTCCTGACGTTGAGTTCGTTCTTCCATTTTCCATTTTTTTCAACTTTCGTTCTTGTTAACCCAAATCGAACCATTTATCCATCACCCATCTTTGCTACATATAACCGAACCTATCACTAAACTTACCTACTTTGAAACCTTCCGCTTATCCTATTTTAATTCTTATACTACTATCACTAAAAACCGAGGCACGAACGACTCTCTTGAATGATGATCGGGCAACTAAGTGAATTCGACTCAACTACCCAGGCCGGATCACATCATGGCTTATGTGGTTCACACGGGTTAAGCATAAGGGGACACGCCCGTGTTCGAACCCGTGCAAATTAAATTCCAAATTAGAACCCATGTCAAAAACCTTGACATTTTGTTTCTGATGTCAGCAACCAAATAGAGGCACACGGCCAAGGCACACACCCGTAGCCAGAGGCCGTGTCCTCTACACGGTTGAGACACACGGTCGTATCTTTATCCGTGTGTTTACTACCATGCATACTGACTTGTAAATTTTACGTGCAGGGGACACACGGCCGAACAACATGCCCATAGGGTTGACAGTATGTTACACACGGCCCAAGCACACGCCCATGTGGACAATATAAAGCTATCTACCAAGCCTTTTGCCACCCTGAAACACAATCCAATACCATCCATCACACCAAAGTCTATCATAACATGATTTCCCAATCGAGCAACATAACTAAGACCTATATACATTTCACATATGTTTAAGCGACTAATTTATGTACTTTGTTATCCATACACTGAAATTCACATGCTCAACCATACCATCAATTTTCTCATTCATGAAAGACCTTCTTCTATTCATATAAAAACTTTCAATATTAGACATTTTTCATGGCCTTATACAAAATGAGTCAAATGCTAAAACAAGCCAACACATTTGGCCCCAAAACAGTGTGATATTAAAACAAAACAAAAGTTCCTATACATGCCATAATAAAAATAAAAGAACTAACTATACCAAGTACTTCAAATGATAGTGTGACTGCATTCTCCGACGTAGGCGATGATCCTCGAGCTACTTTGGCGGCACTATAAGAAAATGGAAGGAAAAATAGGGTAAGCATAAAGCTTAGCAAGTTGTATGAAAATAAACATCAACTAATTATCATAAAACAATATGCTCATAACATTTCATAGTTTGTCCATGAATACAATAAATAGACATAAGTACAACTTACTCATCAACATCTAATACAATTCCTATGGCATATATTGAGACCACATTTCAAACATTTCAAGTAGGTACCTGTACCACTCACCACATGGTCATAACTTTTCTCATTTTGATACAAATCATAAATCTTTCGTTGAATCATTTGAAATATTACCAGATACTCAATAACTCCAAACATGGGATAAGATGTCGACGCCATAGCAATATAGTTGCATTATTAACATACAACTTACCTCAGATTACAAAATGTAGGCGACTAGACGATTTAGTCTATTTACTTGGCCTTCCCCCGATCTATCTTCAGATTTTGTATTTCTTGATCTTAAATGATAAGAATTCACAATTTTAATCATTTTATCATCTAGGTACACAATAATTTATAATTAGGCAAAATGACCATTTTGCCCCTAGACCCGAAAATCAATTTTTATCATATTTTCTCATTAATCAAGCCTAGGCGAATACTTTTATACTAGGAGCAGCCCACAATTCTCACTATTTCACACATTTATTACCTATTTTATAACTTATGTAAAATGGTCCTTAGTTAGGGTTCCAATGAAAACTACTTTACAAAAGTTGTTTATTTCACAACCATGATTCATTTTCTTCCATAAAATTTCAGGAAAACAACATGAACACTCTAATGGTAAAACCCTAGACTTTTAACCATTTTACAAAATAGTCCCCTCATTTGAAAGCTCATGCTACAAGGGTTCTAAAAGTACAAAAATCATAAAGAAAGACCATCAAAATCACTTACTTGTGAGGGGTACAAGTTGCTAAAATTTTCAATCTTTCAACCTTTATTTTGCTGGTGTTTTTCGGTGGAGAAGAAGATGAAAAAGGGATGATATCATCTTTCTTTTATTTTATTTTCTTTTTGGCCAAATAAGTCACCAAACTTCACCTAACATTTGACTATTTCAATTTCCTTGTTTCATGGCCGGCCAAGCACCATCCTAGGGTCTATTTGCACTTTAAATACCCCTACTTTCTAATCCATGGCCATTTAACACTATTTGCTAGCAAATTACAACTTTTTCCCTTTATGTGATTTAGTTTTTTTTCGTTATTAAGCTTACTAACGCTAAAATTACTTCACCAAATTTTGCATGCATCGACATAATCATGCTATAAGACCAAAATAATAATTAAATAATTTCTCGGCCTCGAATTTGTGGTTCCAAAACCACTATTCTGGCTAAGCCCAAAATTGGGCTGTTACAACTGGGCATACTGACTTGCAAAGTTTAGATGCAGGGGACACACGGCCGGACTACAAACTTATGGGGCAGACCGTCTGTCACACACGGTCTAGACATATACCCGTGTGTCTACTTGTGTGGACAATCTAAAGGCTATTTTCCAGGCCAATTGTCACCCTATATCATTCATACACTCAAACATATTTCATAGCATGCAACATGACATATTTAGACACTCAAATATTCAACATCATGGCACTTTCACACCTTCATAATGTTGTTCTATTACACATTCAATTAGTCACACCATTTGGAAGCATTCCACACCAATTTCATTCATAATCAAATTTGTTCCCTTAACCTCAAATTACATATTCATGTCTATAGTCATCTTAAGTCATTAAGTCATTCCTTATTTCCAAGTACTTAATTCATTCCTTATCACATATCCATCAAACAAACCATATAGCACATCATCATGGCATTAACACATGCATGCATGAAGAATTAGACATTACAACCCAATAATCCGTTATGAGCAATATCATATGGCTATTACAAAATGTATTATCAACATCATGGCCTTCACAATTTGGCCAAATAGCATGGCACATATCAAAAAATAACCAAGTCCCTTATACATGCCATACTCAAAATAACAATTTCACTATACCCAATATTCTTTTGATAGTGTGATCGAATACTCCGACAACTTCTGATCCCCGAGCTAGCTTGGCGGTACGGTAAAGGATGGAAAGAGAGGGGGTAAGCATTAAAGTTTAGTAAGTCCACATGCAAATAATATGTAATGATAGTAAGAAATTAACATGCAAAGACATAGTAACACATACATAAGGATTATTCATCATTTAAACCTTTTAACTTACTTATCATATGTACATATATACTTTCTCATCACAAATCATTCATTATCAAGGCATTATTCATGGGTTTAGCGTGCATACTTGTACTCATCGTAGTATATCATATAACCATACCTCTTTAACCTGCCCTCCTTGGGACTTTCATCAGACCCATTACATCACCCGTTGAACACTCGGAATACTATTGGATATGAATAAAACTTGCACATAAGTGTCATATATACATACGTAGCCAAAGCTACCTCATAACATGTAACACTCGTAAAGGAGCTACTCACGGGCTTGCTTATATAAGCTATTGATCAAGGTGTAACTACATGGGCTGCTCACATAAGCTGTCAGGTATCCAACCCGCTCAAGGATTACCTAGCCACCGGTAGGACACACAAGACCATTGTCTGGAACCCAATTACATGTATTGCATCCATAATGAACTCGGACCAACTCAAAGAGCTTGGATGCCTCATATATATCACGAACCCAGACCAACACAATGAGTTCAGATTTCTTAATTTCTAGTAACATGTCACTTGTATCCTAAACTACTCCTTAGCTTCAAACAGGATTCTTTCTCATATACACATAGCATCTCCATCGTACTTGCTCATAACGTCGTGGATAACGACCAATACCATTCATACTTACAAAGTTATCATTAGGCATAATATACATAATATTGATAAAACATTTATCACGCAATGTCAACACATCAAAATATAATACTTTGTCACATTATTTACACATGCATGTACCTCGGTACAAAATGATGGTAATCAAGCCTAATCGTCGTATACTTTATTCTTTCCTCGATCAAGACCCGGTTCACGTTTTTCTTGATATAAAATGCCAATTTTAACTTGTTTATTAATCACATTATTCAAATCAATCCATAATTCATGCTTTGGTAAAATTACCTTTTTACCTCTATCTTTTTACTTATTTACAGTTTAGTCCCTCAGCTCGTAAAATGAGATGCATGCATTTTCTTTGTTACCCAAGTCTAGTTGAACCTATACCAAACTCATATCAGCCCATATTTTCCTTTATTTCACATTTTTACTACCCACTTTTACACTTTTACAAACAAGTCCCGCTTTTTGGTGTTTTCACTAAAAATCACCTAGTAAAAGATGTTTATCAAGCATCAAACATTCATACTCTTCCATTAATCATCAAAATACATGCATGTTACATATATGAACCCTAGCTCAAAATATAGCTAGAAATGGGTAGATCATGCTTCAAAGGCTTCAAAAATACAAGGAACATTAAAAATAGGGCAAGAGAGCACTTACAATCAAGCTTGAAATGTTGAACAAAACCCTAGCTATGGCTATTGAAAATTCAGCTATCACTTGGAGAAGATGAGCACATTTTTTACTTTTTCCTATGCATGCTCATTTTGTCCAAAATTATAGAAATTGGTCAAATTGCTAGTTAGGACCATCTAATTCGTAATCTAAAACAATTTCATACTTAAAGCTTCTAAAATGCAAGTTTTTCATCTTATTCAATTTGGTCCCTAAAATTCAGTTAGGCATTTTATGCATAGAATTTCTTCATGAAACTTTCACATAAGCATGCATTCATATCATAGACCTCATAAGAATCATATAATAATTATTTCTATCTTGAATTTTTGGTTTCGAAACCACTGTTCTGACTAGGCCCCAATTCGAGATGTTACACATATAATTCAAATAAACACATTCCACATTTATTTCAAGTATAAAAGTAACATTTTTATCATTTATCATTTTTCTGGCATTATCATTGATCGAGCTTTTTCGATTATATTTTCAATGTCATATATATAAGGTAATTATATAAATTACATACACAAAATCTAATTCAAGCATATAAATATACAATTTAGTTACACGAACTTATCTCGACAAATGTTCGTGTACGTAAAATCTACTAATCCGACATTTTTCTCTTTTCCTCGTTCTAGCTCCGAATTTGGTCTATCCAGATCTATACGAGTAAATTTTACATCAATTTATCACATTTCATATTCAAGTGAACTCAATTTATATCCTAGGCAAAATTACCATTTTGACCCTAACTTTTCCAAATATTCCCATTTCGTCCCTAGGCTCAGAAAATAAAGTCTGTGCAATTTACTCTCATTCCAAGCCTAACCAAAATCCCATCACAAAATTTACAGCACATGTATTCATAAAAATTTAGAATTTTTCATCAAATTTCACAACTTTACATTTCAGTCCCTAAATCATGTTTTCATCAAAAATGACTTTGTAAAAGTTGTTTATCTATCTGCAACCTTTCATTTTCTACCATAAATTTCAAAATTTCAGCATATTCATCCATGACCTAATTTCCATACATTGATAACTTCTCAAATTGATCCCCCAAATAAATAGATTAAGCTATCCTGGTTTTAAAAATATCAAAATTACTAAAAATAGGACAAGAAAACTTACCCAATTTGGCCAAGAAAGTTTCTTATCTCTCTCTTAGGGTTTCAATGGAATATTTTTGGGAAGAGGATGATAAAAATAATTTTTATTTCTATTTACTTAATTTATCATCTTTAATAATTTTGATTTCCAATTTAGTCCTTAGCCTTTTTCTAATTTTCCATGGATGAATCATCCAAAATATCTACTAGCTTTTTATTAGTGGTCTAGTTTTGAATTCCATAGCTATTTAATCCTTATAGCTACTAGAATTCAACTTTCACATTTTATGCGGTTTAGTCCTTCTTGTAATTAAACACTTAATCAATAAAATTTTTGTATCAAAATTTTCACACGACATGTCTATCATAATACCGACCATATAATAAAAGAAAAATAAACATTATTTTTGGATCAGATTTGTAGTCCTGAAACCACTATTTTGATTTCACTGAAAAATGGACTATTACAACTCTCTCCCTTAAGGAATTTTCGTCCCCAAAAATATTACTAGTAAAGAGATTTGGACATTACTTTTTCATAGTTTCCTCCAATTCTTAGGCAACTCCCTCTATATCATGTCATTGTCAGAAAACTTTTACTAAAGCTACCTTTTTATTTCTCAGTTTTTCTCTTCAAGTGCCAGAATTTCAATCAACCTCTCACTGTAGGTCGTGTCAGGCTGAATTTAACATTTATCAAAGCAATAATAGATGATGGGTCTGATCGATATTGTCATAACACATATACTCATAAAAACATTGTGAATTCTGTAGAACTCTGATAATAATACCTATCAACACGCAACAAGTCCAATTCTTTTCAATAATCTTATGGCCAGACCGAGGAACTTTCTTCCTTAGAAAAACTTTCAAAAATATTTTATCACCAATCTGAAACTCTAGTTCTTTTCATTTTAGATTCACATCAAATTTCTGATGATCAAATACTGATTTTAAACTATCCCAAATCATTTTCATCTTTCTTTGGTTTCAAAGAATCAAACTAACTGCATGTATCTTTTCTCACTGGACTCAATCCAAACACTGGAGTTTTACACTTGTGACCATATAAAACCTCATACGGTAAAATTTTATACTTGATTGTTAACTATTATTATATACAAATTCAACTAACAACAAATATTTCCTTTTCAATCGCCTTTGAATTCTAAAGTACAACACCGAAACATATCTTCAAAAATCTGAATCATATGTTTAGATTGATCATCAGTCTGAGAATGAAATACAATACTAAAATGTAACCGTATATCCAGAGTTTCTTGTAACTTGTTTTAGAATAGGAATTTAAACTGTAGATCTCTATCAGAAATAGCAAAAACTAGCACATCATATAATCTGAAAAATCCCAAAAATAGATAATTCAAGCAATCTATCAAGTGAGAAATCTGTTCATGCTAGGATAAAATATACAAGCTTCGTCAAACAATCAACAATTACTCAAAAAGTATCTTTCTTTTCAACGACAGGGAGAATCCTGATATAAAGTTCATAGTAACTTTGTCCCATTTCCATTTCGATATCGACATTGACTATAACCATCCTAAAAGTGTAAAGCCCCGAATTTGGGACTAGAAGTATTAGGTTTTGAGTAGGGGTACAGTTAGGAGATTGCACATAAATTTTTAATTGTGCAAGGAAGTGACACAATTGTGTGTTTGGCTTAGTGGTTGTGTGCTCTAGAAGTATTTGGGAAGTTAGGGGTTCAAGCCTTGGCTTCCACAAAATTTTGGTTTTTTAAGGATGAAACCCCTATCTTTGGTTAGTAGGTTATAAGTTTATTATGGTAAAGTATGATAAAAAAAGCCTACTGGTCTAGTGGATAGTGGCGTGTGGAGTGTGCTAGTGGTTTGAGGTTCGAATCCTTGCTTGTGCAAATGGAGGTTATTTTTGCTGCTGGCCATGGGAGGAAGTTGTGGTTGACTGAAACACCAAGAATTTGAACAGGTTTGAATGGATTGGTTGTTAGTCGAATCTAAGGAGATGGAGGGGAGGAAATTGTGGAGGAAATTAGGGAGTTTGAGTGGTTTAAAGGTGTTGTGCCGAAATTGGACTGTTGGCATATAAAGTTTCGGTTTAGGTAGGGTGTGTGGAGGAGTAAGTGGAAGTTTGTTGATAGAATAGAGGGGTTCTTATTGGAAAATTTTGGTCATAGTCTAGCTAGGGGCCGAATCCTCTCCTTACTTTTCAGGTTTTCAAACAGTTCATTTTGTGTTTACTCTTCTTTTGGTTTCAAGTAGTCACTAAAAGTTTCAAAGTGTGCTGCCAATTTCCCCTTATTCTTGGCCGATTCCTTCTGTCCCCTATCTTCTTTTCTACAGATTTTGCCTTCTCCTCTATCCCAACTTGGCCAATTGCCTGACTAACACTTCCCTCCCCATCGATTCTTCTTTGCTCCTCTTTTGTGTTGCCCGAACCTTATACTCTGTTTTGCAAACCGAACACCAAGTTTCAACATTCTTTCTTATCTTGGCCGAATAGTTCTTGGTTGAATACCTCTGGCATTTGTGGTCGATTCCTCTCTCCCTTTCAATCGTGCTACCTTCTCTTGCTAAAATCAACTACCCCTTTGGTTTTTCAAGTGACGTCTATACTGGGGTTTTGGCAATTTATTGGGGCGCGATCTCCATAGTCAAGGGGCTAGGCCGATTGTTCCTTCACGGCAAGTGATCTTTTCGCTCGTGGTAAGTACTTTAAGTGGTGATTATATTGATAAGGGATTATAACTTCTGTTGAATCGGCTAACTATTTTGTAAAGGTTAAAGCTTTATGGAGAGTACGTTGGGTTTGGAGCAAGAGGGGCTATGCGATAGTTCAATTGGTAAGTAGCAATGATTCAGTTAAAGTATTAGTGATACTATGGTTTTTGGATTAACCACAAATATGAACTAATGGTGGAGTTGTTGTTGTGAATCATAGGTGCTTTAAATCTCGGAAGTGTTAAGGCTATAGTTTCATTACTGGTGTGTGAAACACTGCCATTACCGTAAATAGGCAAAAGCCGAAAAATAGGACCATTGATGCCATATGGGCGTGTGATCGCTCGTGTGGTAACCTCGAATGCATAAATGTGGGGACTGAATTACGAGAGGCCACCATGGGCAATACCATGGACTTAGGCTAATTTGGGCCATGTTGGGCTGAAATGGGCCGTGTGGTCCCACGGGCTCGTAGGCCCCACACAGGTAAACCACACGGATATGTGGAGATTATTGGGCCAGGAAGCGTAGTTAACACGACCAAGGCCATAATTGGATTACGTGGGCTACACGGGCGTGTGGGCATACATGGGCTCGCATTATGGGCCTTAGGCCATTTTCACTGTCTGACTGTTAAGATTGCATGGGTCGCCTGAGATGACTGTGACCTTCTGTTGGGTCAGTAAGCGTACCTGAACCCTTATGTGATAAAATGACAATTTTACCCTTATGTGATAAAATGACACTTTTTCCCTTATGTGATAAAATGATGATTTTACCCTTATGTGATAAAATGGCGATTTTACCCTATGTGATAAAATGACGATTTTACCCTATGTGATAAAATGACGATGTTGTCCTTATGTGATAAAATGATGATTCTATGCTTATGTGATAAAATGATGATTTTACTCTTATGTGATAAAATAACGATTTTGCCCTCATGTGATAAAATGACGATTTTGCCCTCATGTGATAAAATGACGATTTTGCCCTTATGTGATAAAATGATGACTTTACCCTTATGTGATAAAATTACCGAAACACCCTTATAGGGTAAGATGACTGAAATACCCCCATAGGGTAGAATGACTAAAATATCCCTGAAGGGTAAAATGACTGTAATACCCTTGTAAGGTAAAATGATTGATTTGCCTTACGATGTGTATGATTGTATTTTAGCATGCCACGTTATATGTATGCTGCATCCATGTAAAATACTATGATACGATGCATGACATGTTGCATGGGGTAGGGATTGTTATTGTGGAGGAAAGGTACTGTACTGATATGGTCGCACGGGTCACCCAAGACGACTGTGGACCTACTGATGGCTTTAAGCCTATTACTGGCAGCTCTGCTGTAATTACTGATTAGTGCCGCAACCGGTGCTATATTTGGAGTGTAGGGATGGATGGGTCACTTTTATCCCCACATAGAGTGTAGAGCTGGATGGAGTGCAGTGTAGAGGATGGATAGGTAGGATTTTCTGTTTGAATTCTACACTGATTACTGTTACAGCATTGATCACGGTTACTGCACTAATTACTACCATTGCTACAGTTTCTGTAATGGGCCAAGGCCCTAACTGATATTGAACTGTTTCTGATATGGGCTTCGGCCAGACTGTGTTGTTCACTGTTGTTTATTATTGGGATTACACACTGAGTTTTCGTAAACTCACCCATCTTTCTAACCGAACAGGTAAACCTTAAGAGGATCGGAATAGCGAGGGACTCGGAGGGGGCCACACAACCGCTTATGCTTTCATATTTGGTTTTTAATTTATAAGTGATTTAAAATTTGGAGTATTTTACTGTAATTATGACCTTTATAGATTTTAAATTTTTATTTGCTTTGGTTTATAACTGCTAGTGCTAGGAAAACATTAGTTTTCAAAATAAACAATGTTTTTAAAAAGTGAACGTCAAGTACGCAACTGTTTTAAAAAGCTTCTGCATAAAATGATATTTTGGAAATGAATAACGTTTTAAAACATAATAAGGATGTTTTAATATGAATAACTTTTGGCAAACAAATCACATTTTGATCCTAAACGAACGTTGTTAAGATCGTACAAAGATTTTAAATAGAGACTGGGTTTCTCAATAATATCTCGCTTTATGAAAAACACTTCAATGTGACGTTGCCAAATTCGGCCATAACGTCTAGGCCAGGTTTGGCATGTTACATTTAGTGGTATCAGAGCCCAGTTACAAAACTCAACTTTGGATTTGGGTTTCTTCCAAAACTTGAAATTTCTAAAAGAACTATTTTAAACAATTTAAAGTATTTTGAAATGTTTTTATTGAATGTGTGGTACACCAAGTCTTCACGTCGTTACTGTAAGTTCTCTTTGAAAACTGTATTTTTTATTTTGACTAAACTACCATAGGTAGGATTACTGAGACTACTGTAGGTAGTACTATAAACTCTTAGGTAGTGTATACTGAAACTGTAGTAAGACTGGTAGACATTGATAGTCATTGCGTACCGCAAAAACAAACTCTTAAATATTGACATTGTAACATCCCTCACCCATACCCGACGCCAAGATAGGGTTCGAGGCATTACCAAGACTTTTCATTTTGAAATGTACCAAATTGGGTCACCAAGTTTTACTCAAATTTTAAGCTTTTCATCCATGAACACTCGTCCCTTATATAGGCCTTCAGGACCTATAACATATCAAGAGGCAGTGCGAGACAAATACGGGCACGTTCGATTAACCTTGGGCTCCTCAGAAAATTTTCCTTAACATAAAGTGTCACACACCCATGTAGGTGGGCCGTGTGGACTCAAACGCCTGTGTGATTTGGTGCACACCCATGCCCTTCAGCTGTGGGTGACACTAACTTATCAACACGGCCATGGCACATGCCCGTGCTGCCTGCCCGTGGACGACACTGTCATTTTAACATGGCCATGGCGCACGCCCGTGTGGAACACCCGTGTACAACTTTTGATACGATCCGTCGTCTTAACGAGAAGTTTCGTTTGTAACTTTAAGGCTTAGGCGATAAAGGTTGGAGTTGTGTTGGTTGCTAATGTTTGACAAGGGTGATCGTAGAGTATGGGATTGGGTAGCTTAAGAACAAGTAGAACCGACACTAAAAAGTGACGACCCGAAACTTATAGTTTCTTAAGGTGGATGGTAAAAACGATAAAATCGCGACCCACTATCTATGAAGATAGGAACCTTGGTATAGGCTTGAAAGAAACAGGGTTGATGCCACTACCAGGTAGATAAGTCAACAAAGTCTCAAACAAAGTTTAAAGAAGAAAATTCTCATAAGATTAAATTCAATAAAAATTTTGGCAAAAGTCCCTTACAATTGAAAATAACCAACTATTTATACTAGTATCTTATGCTAGCCGAATAGTCCATTCATGAACTTAACAATTAAGTAATGTACCTAATTAAAACTTGAAACTTCTAGAAAAATGTCCAATGATGTTCTTGTCCATGTTCGGCCGAATGGGAGGTGATTATGCATTGATGTACTTGGATAAATGTTCTTCATGCATGCATGGCTAGATTCGGCTAACTCGTTTAATGGAGCCTTTAATTCATGTTGTTTCACCATGAGTGGCTTAATTAAATGAGGCTTCATGAAGGATCAAACTTGGTGTGAACAAGGAGCTTGAGTAGACTCTTGTGTGTGAACATCCAACCGAATGGTCATCATGGTGTGAACACAAGGTGTGAACACATGATCAATACATGAACCGTCCAATGCATGGTCCATCATTAATTTGATCCATGAATCTTCAAATACATGAATGACCATCATGAACATGCATATGCCTCTTGATTGTCGTCCATTGAACCTTTCTATGCATGCACCTTGCATTAATTCCTTACATGCATGTGACGTCCAAAGGGATGTACCTACATGAAATAAACAAGTCATTAAGACATCTCATGAACACTCATAAATTCGCCATGATGTGAACACATTAATGTCATGCATTAATTCAGCTATGTGAACATAATCAATTTATGTAATGACTATGACATATTAATAACAAATATTAATATAAGACAAGTTTAATGCTTAAATAAATATGTGCAAATTTTTATTTAATGCATTAAAGACAAAACCGAGTTTAAACTAAAATGAGCTAAGCTTTAGCTTGTGAGCTAAAGTTGAGATGAGGCTAAACTCCTAAGCTGAAGTTGAGTTAAGGTTTAGCTCGTGAGTTGAAAATGAGCTAGGAGTGAGCTCGGTTTAGCTCAGGCAAGATGGATTAAGCTTGAATAAGCTGGATTTGAGCTGGACGGAGCTCGTGGAGTTGGAAATGAGCTAGGATCAGCCTAACAACATGTCAATGCTTGGCTTGACAGACTTGTTCGATGAAGTTCGCGAGGCGTGCTCGTATCAACTTTGTGCTAAAATTTTAAGTGTAGGGGACACACGGCCATGACACACGCCCATGGGAGGGAACCGTGTGTCACACACGGCCTAGACACATGCCCGTGTGTCTAACCATGTGGACTCTATTAGGCTATTTTCCAAGCCTTTAGTTAACCCTTTCTACTACTTGTGCCTAGTGGTTACCAAGTTTGAGAGAAAACATAATTTTACACTTGTAAATAATCTTTATGAAAATAGTTGTATGGAAACGTCATATCATTGGTTTCATACATAAATGGTTATTTCCCCTTTAGTGTTATGGGTTCCCTTGATACTTTAATCCATCTAAAATTGGCTCATTCATGTGACTCATTGCCAATTGATAGCAACCATCATTTGTAATTAAAAACCATGCATAAAATCGTAGATCATAGCCTACTTCAATTAAGCCAATTTTCATGGCCATATACAAAAGATGAACATATTTTTACATGTCCTCACTTGGAAAATCAAATGACACATATAACAAAATACTCAAAAATACTATACTATACATGCCATTGAACAAAATAAACAGAGTCTTTATACCAAAGCTTGTTTAGTTGATAGTGTGTTGACTCTCCAATTGTCTTCCAGTCCTTATGAGTCCTCGAGCTCTGTGAGACAAGGAAAAAGAGAGGGGTAAGCATTTTCATGCTTAGTAAGCTTGAATAACCAGAAAGTAAACTTACCGAGTAATTAGCAACATCCATATTTAAATCATGAAACCATCAAGAAACGGTTCCCTATCACATGCACTCAATCAATGAGTTAGTTACATATCAAAGCATCATCTAATTTATGTATATGAGCTCATCATTTATCACCTTATTGACATAAATCATATTAATCTCATTGAGTTTCTAGGAAATATCGATGGAATACGCATTATCTGTCAATTCTTACACCCTTTTGTTTGGAAAAAGGCTTCCTTTTTATACATGAGTCTTTCATGGGATAACTTGTTTCCATTTCTTCAATTGTCAACCAACATGTATGGGATATTTTTGTTTGCATCCGGAGGATGTGCTGACTAAGATTGTTTGTCACTACTATGCTGACCTTACTTTCCGAAATGCTGCTTTTATATATGTAGGAGGAGTCTCAGTCTTATTTGATAAAAACACAATTAATGCTCAGTGTGGTATTTCTGATATCCAAGATGAGCATACTGAGTTTACTGCAACCATCACTAATGATAGATTAACTCAGGTTCTTCAAGACCTAGGTATGGTGGGAACCAAATGGATAGTGTTGAGGCAAGATTGTTACACCGTGGAAAGGGCATCTTTGAAGCCCAAGTGCAGGGTTTGGTATCACTTCCTTAAAACGCGCCTACTCCTTCTACCCATAACTTAATAGTTTCTAAGACGCAGATGTTGATGCTCCACTCCATCATCCAGGGTAGGAAGATTAATATGGGTAAGATTATATTCAATGAAGTCCACAGGTGCACACAAAAGAAATGTAACACCCCCAACCCGGCCCAGTCGGTACGGCCGAATCTGGTGTGTCACATTGAAGTGTTTTAGCGAAAACCGTGTTCCCATTGAAAACCCTTCTTAAATTGAAAGAATCCCTGATTAACTTTCAAGAAAAAAAACCACATTTCAGTTGTGAAAACCTTGTTTAAAACATTTGATTTAAGAAAACTTAATATTTAAGAATTTAATTGCGAAAACATAGAAACACACTATAATTTAGAAAACCCATGTTCAACTTCTTGTAATTATAGTGAAAATTAATAACAATAATTCTAGTAATAATAACATAATGAAAACCTTAATACAATCTGGTTTGAAACATACTTAAAAAGAAATAAAAACTTAAATGCTAAAATAAAACCCAAGTATAAAAAAAATCTTGCTAGCTGGCCACCTAGAGTCCTCCAAACATCGAACCTTTTACTGAGCATCACCTAAAAATAAAATAAAAGAGGGGGTGAGTTTTCATAAACTCAATGTGTACAACCCTCGGAAAAAACAAGCATTCAAAATGAAAACAAATCATTCATCAATCATGCAATGCAATCCCATCCAAATTATCCATCCGCTACACACCAGCTCCATCCCCCGTCACACCATGTGGGGATATAAATATCGACCCACCCAACCCACACACCATGGTAGCCCAGTTGCGGAACAACCTTCATTTACATATTGGGCTTTAAAAGCCATCGGTGGATCCACGATTGTCAAGCAACCATGCGATCCTCATATACTTCCTCCATTCCATAATTCCCACCCATATGCAAACCTAAGCAGAATATCATATGTATGCATGTTGCATCCATAAAACTTACGTTCAGCACCTAGGGGTAATTCGGTCATTTTTTTCCCTTAAGGGCGTTTCGATAATTTTTCCTTAATTATGGTTTTCACTTACCTTGGCCCGTTAGCAAGTCCCGCGAGCTAAGATGAATGAATACTATGCACCAGGTATGATTTCAGAGAAGAGGAAGTAGGTCATTAAGACCGCTTAAGTACCAAGCTCTCCCTAGATCCAATCCTAGACATGCATATACCCGTTGCCACACCTTAACCCCTTTGACCTGTCCACAGTCGGAATATATTAATTAAGTCTTATGTGGATATCATATACTAGGCCTATAACCCTTTACAAAGCCCAAACAATTTCACATACATGTATCTGGCCCACTAAGCCCAATCATATTCATATGGCCCATTAGGCCCAAATCACCTATATATGGTCCATTAGGCCCAAATCACATTTATATGGCCCATTAGGCCCAGTCACATTCATATTCAAGCTCACATACAAGTTCCTATCACATAACATCAACATTCAGTTTTTGCCTATTATGGGCCCAACAACCCATCGAGCCCATTTAGCCCATTCTGGCCCATATGGCCAAATCACAACCCAAGTCCACGGAATTGTCCGTGGGCCTCAGGCAACCTATCAGTCTTCCCCTTACTAGTTTTCGCGCACTCGCAAGACTATCGTAGCCAAACTTTCGGCTTTTCAGCATTTCGGCATTTTGGCTTTTCGGCATTTTGGCATTTGCCAATACATAATGTGTGTACAGTGTATGTACACACCTAGTAAGCAAGCGTGATGCGATCTCCTTAGCCCAAACCTACAATCGATATCACTCAAAGATTAATCACACGTACTTATCGATTACTTTACCAAAACCCAGAATCTCACCTTAACCTTACCTGAACGCCAAGCCTTTACTAGCTTTTACTTTGATCACTAAACACCCATATTTCTCAGATCTGAAGAGCAAATCAGCAGGAATCCAAAACTGAGATCTGACACTAATTCCCTACCAAAGTCTATTAGAAAGAAGCGAGGGACCGAATACTCGATACTTATCAAAAACCGATTGGGAGAGCGAACACTTACACTAGAATCGATTGGGTGGAAAGAGTAGTGGCAGCACCAAGGGTATTCAGCTCTTAGAGATTTGAATGGAAACAATTGATTACTCAGCACCAAAGAAGAGAGGAAGAATAATTGGCTAAAGCAAAGAAAATATTGAGTCGATGAGGGATAAGAATTCGGCACAAAGAAAAAAAAGAAAAAAAAGGGTTTTCAGCTTTTTAGAGAAAAGGGTTTCTGGCACAAAGTGAAGGGAAATTTTTCATTAGC
This sequence comes from Gossypium hirsutum, assembly GCF_007990345.1. Lineage (NCBI taxonomy): Eukaryota > Viridiplantae > Streptophyta > Magnoliopsida > Malvales > Malvaceae > Gossypium > Gossypium hirsutum. The sequence goes on along the minus strand of NC_053433.1, from coordinate 50,669,049 downwards.
TTTTCAACCCTCATAGTCGGCACCTATTTATAGCCCTATAGCCGAATTCTTCAAGCCCAAGTTCCCAATTCGGCTCCACTTACTCCTCACTTCTCATCTCCTCGTTTTTCTCCCTGATAACCCCTTGATCCTTTCCTTAATTTTCTCTTCTGAACACTCCCCTTGAAGTCCATCTTCAAGCCACTTCCATCCGTCTAGAAGGCCAAAATTAAAATCTAAAAATACTAAGCTAGGATTCGAACCTTGGACCCCCTTACTAGCTACTAACGCCACCTCACTACACCTTATGTGGCGTCACTTAGCCATTCCATCACAGGCTCCTTTGTGTCTAATTGTTTCTTCATTTATTCAAAAGCCCACCTATTTGTCAGTCTTGATTCTTTTAATAATTAAATTATAATTTCTTCTACCCATTAATTCGAACTCAACCTTAGCTAAGACCTACTAAAATTATTGCTTGGATAAGAATATTAAACACAATTTTTATCAAAATCGAAAATAAAAAAAATTTAGGATTTTAGGATTTTGGGGCGTTACAAGAATGTCGGGAGTCTAAAATTTATTTCTTTTATAACCATGCTTGGCCAGTATGTTAATGTATCAATCCAAGCCAATGAGGATGTCATCCCAAATAAAGGGGACATTACAAGATTAATTGTTGCAATGAATTCTAGGGAGGATTTACCATGGCAACAACCTTGTGACAGCCCTAAATTGACCCTAGTCGAAAAGTGGTTTCGGACCACGAAACCAAGTCTTATAAATAATTAAAAGTTATATTCTGTGTTTATGATGTGAGTAAATGCATGTGTGAAAGTTTCATGCATTAATTTGATCATTTTTATGTGAATTTATTAAAATGGGCTTATATGAAACATTGTTGGAAAGTGAGAGGTTAATCTTACAATGGTCTAATAGTACATGCATTGAAAAGAGTGGTTTTGCATGTCAATTTACCCATGATAAACATAGTGGCCGGCCAAGGAAAGAATATGCTCCACTAATTCAAAATTAAAATAATTTTGTATTAACAAATGATTTAATAATTGTAATAAAAGGAATTAAATAAAAGAGAAGAAAGAGGATGGTGTTCATCTTCTTCTCATACCTCTCTCAAGCCGAAACAAGGATGAAAAAGAAGGGAAACTTACCTAGAGCAATTCAGCATTCATCTTTAGCTATTAGGAGGTAAGCTTTGAATTTGTTGATTTGGCTTTATAATATGCTAAGTTAAATTGTGGATGCACTCTTGGTAATGTCAAGAAAGTTGAGATTTCTTATGGTGATTTGAGCAATATGCCGAATGATTAAGTGTTGGAATTAGGGGTTATTTTCATGTTGTATGGAACAATGGGGGAGTGACTAGAATGGGGTAAAGATTTTTGGATGAGTGGCTTAGAGGCACCTTGTACATTCGGTCAAAGATTGAGTCTATTTAGAATGTAAATTTCTTCCTCTATGATTATTTTCCTTGCATGTTAAATGGTTCTTGATAAGACCTAAGGAATGATCAATAGGCATTAAAAGGTTAAATGTGTAAATTTAAGGTATAAGAACCTATAGGTAATTACATGGGTAATGTTAAAAATTAATGTGGTATATTCGGCCATGTAGAGTATATCCTAGAGATATTATGTTTAATTCCCTATAATCGGCTAAATGGGTGATAATGGTTTATAATGTTGAATTGAATTATGATTATGTACATTAGAATTAGATATAACAAAAAACTATGTGAATTTGGATGCAATATTACATTCGGCCTAGAGGCATTAGATGATCATTTGTGGAAATCTCAAAGTCTTGAATAATGGTGATTGTAAGATGATGAAAAAATCATTGAATTATATGTATAAGTAGTTAGCAAAGTGATTAAACTACCGAATTTAATTATTAAATGAGTTCTAAGCTTGCTGAATTTTGAGATGTGATTGGGAGTAAATTTGACATGAGCATATTTTGTTAATGATATATTGATAAATGTTGAGTTATAATACCATGATATTAACTTAATTATCAAATTGCCGAATGCGTTTATAATTAAGGTTAGTAATAGAGCAATGAGTGGCTAGTAGAATCTAGTAGTCTTCTTGTTATATTCGGCCATGAGTTTGTATAATTGGTTTGTAATAGGTTAAATTTGTTTATTCAAGCTCAAGAGCTTAGGGAGTCTAGTTCGGAAAAGAGAAAAAGCTACCTAACCGAATAGTCGATCTGTAATCGTTCGGCAATTTCCGAGGTAAGTTCTTAAGTATTTGAGTTTGATTCCTTTGTAAGTTTTAAGTGATTAAATGTTGAGTAAATTCAATCGTAATAGGACATAACGAGTTGATTTAATAAGATATGATGTGGCCATGATATGTTTTAAACTCAAATGGTAAGTTCATAAGTGTTTGGACTTGGAAATTTAAGAGCAAATTGTAATAATTTGCTTAGGACAGCAGCAGTAACGTGGTTTTAGAAAATCACCATAAATTGTTGGTGTGGAATTATAGGCTGAATAAAATATGTAATCAAAGCTTAATTAGTCTAGTTTCTTGTAAAGAGACCGTGTGAGGAAAGAAATTTCCTATAAAGAGATATTTAAAGTTGTGTGAGACAGTGTCGGAATGACTCCGAAATCCCCTATTCTGTTTTTAGAAAATCATTATAATTTGTACAAAAATGGTTATAAGATAAAATTTATATGCTTAGACTCCTTAATGAGTCTAGTTTCAAATGAAATCAAATAGAACACATTTTGAATTCTGTACAATGAGAAATTTGATTCGTAGTGAAGAGTGGTCAGATTAGTCAAATAGTGAAACAGGGGAAAAATTTAAGAAAAATCTGGTATTGATTGGCCCAACCAAAAATTCTGAAAATTTTGTGGATAGAGGATATACGAGTCTATTTTCATGGAAATTTAATGGTACATAATTTGGAATTTCGTAGCCCCAGTTACAAATAATTTAACGACTGTTGCTCAGGAAATACAGCTTGTAGAGAATTTGTGGTTATGTTGTAAACATGGATAAAACTTGTTTTAGCTGCTCTTAAGCCATTGATTAAACCCATACGTGAATTCTAAATTGTGATATTGTAAAATGATATATGAGTGTTAGATGGATCTTTGATATTAAAATTTGTGAAATTGTAAGTTTATAAGTATTCGAATATGAAATGATAGTATGGCATGAAATTGAAATTTTTCATTGGAAAATGATAGATGTAGATTCAGCCAAGGCAAAGTGTATACGTGAAAGTATATGTGGTATGTGAAGTATATTTGGATAATTGCGATGTGAATACATGAAAATTTATATTTTTATTTAGGATTCTATGTGATGAATGTGAACATGCATATGTGTGATAAGGCCGAATGGCCAATGTGATGAATGTGAACATGCAAATATGTGATAAGGCCGAATGGCCAATGTGATGAATGTGAACATGCATATGTGTGATAAGGCCGAATGGCCAATGTGATGAATGTGAACATGCAAATATGTGATAAGGCCGAATGGCCAATGTGATAAATGTGAACATGCAAATATGTGATAAGGCCGAATGGCCAATGTGATGAATGTGAACATGCATATATGTGATAAGGTAGAATGGCCAATGTGATGAACGTGGAAGTGTATGTATGTGGCGAAGCCGAATGGCTAATGCGAAATGTGTGTGAGATGGATATGAGGTAGATGAATTACAAATATGATAGTCGATGTGAATGTTGTACAATGTGAATAAATATGCATGAAACTCTATGATGTAAACCTGGGATTAAAGACCAGATGACCATATGTGGTGACTATGCCTGGGTTAAGACCCGCTGACTTCGTGTGGAGATTTCATCTGAGCTAAAGGTCTCGCCGATAACCCGAGTAGAGGTTAAAGCTATAAGACTTCGCAATAAGAATTGCTTATAAATATATTCAATGCGAAAGGTTAAACAGGTATGTACTCCAAGTTTATATGTGAGCTTGATTTGAACTAAATCATAAGGTAGTTATGTGATGCATACGTGAGCAATCTATGGGACTATTCCTATGATTATGTGACATCGGATCAGTGTGAGGAGTTATGTGAAATTATACAATATATCTATGTCACATGAGCTCACTTTTATGTGAAAGTTATCTGCCTATTATATATGATGAGATGTGCATATTCGGTAAAGGGATGGTATGCCCGAAGGAAGAGTGAAATAAAAATACGAACAACTATGTTATAATTTGATTGTTATATGTCGACACTGCTTAAAACTTACTAAGCATTGTAATGCTTACTCCGTTTACTTTGTTTCCTCTGTTTTATAGATCTCATTCGAAAGCTACAGGCTCGGGGATCGTTAGCAACTAGTCACACTATCACTATCCACTGCTTGTTACTGTTATGTTTTGAGTTATTTTATGGCATGTAAAGAATAGACCAGTGGTCGAAGAATATTTTGGTTAATGTATATAAGCCATGCGAAAATAGCATCTTTCGAATGTGTACTTATAGAAGTTCGAATTGTATCCCTGACTGTCTTTAGTATTTATCCAAAGGAATGTAAAAAAAAATTCAAAACTTTTACTGTTCTGATATGAGTTTCAAGTCCGGTAATGCCCCTTTACCTACTCCGGCGACGGATACGGGATAGGAATTGAAAGCTCAGTTGCAAGAGTTGACGGATAGAGGTTTCGCTCGACCAAGTTTCTCACCTTGGGGTGCACCAGTATCGTTTGTGAAAAAGAAGGACGGAACCATGAGGTTGTGCATCGACTATCGTCAGCTGAATAAGGTGACAATAAAGAATAAATACCCGATACCGCGCATTGACGATTTGTTTGATCAACTAAAGGGAGCCTCGATGTTTTCAAAGATAGATTTGAGATCGGGTTTGTGACACCCCTAAAGTGACCCTAGTCGGAAAGCGGTTTCAGGACCGTTAAACCGAGTCACCAAATTATTTGAATGTGATATTTATTGTCTAAAATATGTGATTATGAAGGTGTGAAAGTTTTAGGCTTCGATTTAGTAAATTGCATGTGAATTTAGTCAAAAGGACTTATGGGTGACATTTTTGAAATGTGATAGGCTAATCTACAAGGACCTAATAGTGCATGTAATCAAAAGGGAGGACTTGCATGTCAATTTTCCCCCCCTAATATGTAGTGGCCGGCCATGAGCATGGGTGGACAAGATGTTATGGCTAAAAACATGTCATAAACATGTTGGGGTAGTGCATTATGTAAGGATTAATAAAATAAAGAGCATGGGTGGACAAGATGTTATGGCTAAAAACATGTCATAAACATGTTGGGGTAGTGCATTATGTAAGGATTCATAAACATGTTGGGGTAGTGCATTATGTAAGGATTAATAAAATAAAGGGCATGGGCAATAAAATATTAGTGTTAGTAGGATGAAAACAAAGAAAAAAAAGTGTCCATCCTTTAACATTTCTTTTGGCCGAAAATTCTAAGGAGGAAGGAAGAAGAAGAGGATTTTCTTGCTTCATGTTCGGTTGGTTGGTGTTTAGGAGGAGGAAATGTTGAAGAGATTCGGCCATGCTTGTAGCTAGGTTAAGGTAAGTTTGATGTTGTTCCATGAGATTCATGCATATTTTTTATGTTAGTTTGAGTTCTACCTAGCCTATGGTTTAAATCTTGCTATGTGATGAAAATGATACTCGGCCATGGGTGTTGTTTTCTTGGTTGGTGTTTGTTTCATGCTAAATCTAGATGAACAATGGGGGTTGTCATTTAGGTTAAGATCAAAGAAATTAATCTTGTTAAAACTTTGAACTAATAATGCCCATATGTGTGATAGCCGAACATAGACTTTGTTTAAAGTCTTGGTCAAAGGCCGGTTAAGTGTTTTGGAAATGATTAAGCTAGGTGTTTGATCTTTTTGGTTCGGCATAGTACATAAAATGTTGCTAGATGGAGAAAAAATTCGGCCAGCAAGAGGTGTGCTAAGGCCGAATATAATTTTGTATATTAATGAGTAATGCATGTGTTGAATTGATGGAATGGAGAGGATGTTTTAATAGTGCATATATGTGTATTAGCTAAGTTTTGAACTTGAAACAAAATGGTATTTGGTCAATACAAGTGACCATACTTGTAGAATGTATTAAGTATGCAATCGGCCTCAACATAGACATGCATGTTCGGCCACACGAATGAATGCATAGATTGATGTTGTACATTCGGCTATAGGTAAGCATAATGATGATCCTATCTTGACTTAGACAATCGGCTCAAGGAGAATTTGTTAAGTGCTTAGTTAATTGATAGTAGGTTAATGATGTGTGTATTTGGTCATAAAGGTGCACATGAGGAAATGTTTGATTAATTGTACTAAATTGCTTAATGTGATTAAAAATGCGTATGACCATTTTGTATTTGAGCTAAAGGTGGCCATATGACCTATCAAATTCATTGTCATATTCGGCCATAAGCTAGCATAATGAGACTTTAATAAGTTAAATTTGTTTGATTTAGCTCAAGAGCTTAGAGGACCAAAGTTGGATAAAGGAAAGGAAAAAGTGATCGAATAGCCGCCGAAATCGTTCGATAACATCCGAGGTAAGTTTTAAGTGATTAAACGTTGAGTAAATTCAATCATAATAGGACATAATGAGTTGATTTAATAAGATATGATATGGCCATGATATGTCTTAAACTCAAATGGTAAGTTCATATGTGTTTGGACTTGGAAATTTAAGAGCAAATTGTAATAATTTGCTTTGGACAGCAGCAGTAACGTGACTTTAGAAAATCACTATAAATTGTTGGTGTGGAATTATAGGCTGAATAAAATATGTAATCAAGGCTTAATTAGTCTAGTTTCTTATAAAAGAGACCTTGTGAGCAAAGAAATTTCCTATAAAGAGATATTTAAAGTTGTGTGAGACGGTGTCAGAATGACTCCGAAATCCCCTGTTCTGTTTTTAGAAAATCATTATAAATTGTACAAAAATGGTTATAAGATAAAATTTATATGCTTAGACTCCTTAATGAGTCTAGTTTCAAATGAAATCAAATAAAACACATTTTGAATTCTGTAAAATGATAAATTTGATTCGTAGTGAAGAGTGGTCAGATTAGTCAAACAGTGAAACAGGGGAAACTTTAAGAAAAATCTGGTATTGATTGGCCAAACCTAAAATTCTGGAAATTTTATGGATGGAAGATATACGAGTCTATATTCAGGAAAAATTAACGGAAAGTGATTTGGAGTTTTGTAGCTCCAGTTATAAATAATTTAGTGACCATTGCTCAGGAAAACAGCTCGTAGTGAATATGTGATTTTGTTGTAAACATGGATAAAACTTGTTTTAGTTGCTCATAAGCTATTGATTAAACCCATACTTGAATTCTAAATCGTGATATTGTAAGCTTATGAGTATTCGAATATGAAATGATAGTATGGCGTAAAATTGAATTATTCATTGGAAAGTGATGGATGTAGATTCGGCCAAGACCAAGTCTGTACATGATAGTATATGTGGTATGTGAAGTATATTTGAATAAATGTGAAAGTGTATATACGTGATAAGGCCTAACGGCCGATGTGATGAATGTGAAAGTGTATATATATGTGATAAGGCCTAATGGCCGATGTGATGAATGTGAAAGTGTATATATGTGATAAGGCCGAATGGCCGATGTGATGAATGTGAAAGTGTATATATATGTGATAAGGCCTAATGGCCGATGTGATGAATGTGAAAGTGTATATATGTGATAAGGCCTAATCGCCGATGTGATGAATGTGAAAGTGTATATATGTGATAAGGCCTAATCGCCGATGTGATGAATGTGAAAGTGTATATATGTGATAAGGCCGAATGGCCGATGTGATGAATGTGAAAGTGTATATATATGTGATAAGGCCTAATGGCCGATGTGATGAATGTGAAAGTGTATATATGTGATAAGGCCTAATAGCCGATGTGATGAATGTGAAAGTGTATATATGTGATAAGGCCTAATGGCCGATGTGATGAATGTGAAAGTGTATATATGTGATAAGGCCTAATGGCCGATGTGATGAATGTGAAAGTGTATATATGTGACAGGGCCGAGTGGCCAACGTGATGGATGTGAAAGTGTATAAATGTGATAAGTCCCGAAGGGCATTTGTGTCAGTACTATATCCGGGTTAAAACCCCGCAGGCTTTATGCGAGAATATTATCACTGATTAATGTCCGTAAGCTTCGTGCTCGTACTATATCCGAGCTCTAAAGACCCGATGACTACGTGTGGAGATTTTGTCTAGGTAAGCCTCGAACTAAAGGTTTTGCTGAAGATTCAAGTAAAGCGTAAGATTATACAACTTCACAGTAACAATTGGTAATAAATACGTTCAATGCGTTAAGTTGGTCAGGTATGTATTTTGAGATTATATTTAAGTTTGATTTAGACTAAATCACAATGTCGTTATGTGATGCACATGTGAGTAAAGCAATAAGACTGTTCTATGATTATTGTGCATTTGGTCAATGTGGAAAGTCAAGAAAAAAAATATGTAATGTACCTATGATCATAAGAGGTCACTATCAAGTGAGAATTTATCTGCCTATTATATATGATGAGATGTGCATATTCGATAAAGGGATGGTATGCCCGAAGGAAGAGTGAAATAAAAATACGAACAACTATGTTATAATTTGATTGTTATCTATTGACACTGCTTAAAGCTTACTAAGCATTATAATGCTTACTCCGTGTACTTTGTTTCCTCTGTTTTATAGATCTCATTTGGAAGCTACAGGCTCGGGGGATCATCAGCAACTAGTCACACTATCACTATCCATTGTTTGGTACTGCTACGTTTTGGATTATCTTATGGCATGTATAGAATAGACTAGTAGTGAGAGGATATTTTGGTTAATGTATATAAGCCATGCGAAAATGGCATCTTTTGAATGTTTACTTAGAGAAGTTTAAATTTTATCCCTGGCTGTGCTTAGTACTTATTTAAATGAATGATCTTTATTTCAAGAAAAAGTTCAAAATTTTACTGTTCTGACATGAGTTACAAGTCCGGTAATGCCCCTTACCTATTCCGGCGACGGTTACGGGATAGGGGTGTTACAGGGTTATTATCAGTTGCGAATTCGAGATTCGGATATACCCAAAACTGCTTTCAGAACGAGATACGGTCACTACAAATTCTTAGTGATGCCGTTTGGGCTCATTAATGCCCCCGCGGTATTTATGGATCTGATGAATCGGATCTTCAGACCGTATTTAGACCGGTTTGTAGTTGTGTTTATTGATGACATCTTGGTCTACTCAAGAGACGAAACCGAGCATGCTGAGCACCTGAGATTAGTGTTGCAGATTTTACGAGATAAGCAATTATATGCTAAGTTCAGTAAGTGTGAGTTCTGGTTAAGAGAGGTGAGCTTCTTGGGTCATGTGGTATCCGCATCGGGTATTCGAGTTGATCCGAACAAAATTTCGGCCATACTTAACTGGAAGCCTCCAAGAAATATCACTGAGGTTCGGAGCTTTTTGGGACTTGCCGGTTACTACCGACGGTTTGTAAAAGGTTTCTCGATGATAGCCACACCAATGATCAAACTACTTCAGAAAGATGTTAAGTTTGAATGGATAGAAAAGTGTCATAAAAGTTTCGCTCAATTGAAAACTCATTTGACGGAAGCTCCAGTACTAGTGCAGCCCGAATCAGGCAAGGAGTTCGTCATTTACAGTGATGCATCCTTACTTGGGTTGGGTTGTGTATTGATGCAAGAAGGTCGAGTTGTAGCTTATGCGTCGAGGCAACTAAAGCCACATGAGAAAAATTATCCAACCCATGATCTCGAACTAGCTGCCATCGTATTCGCTTTGAAAATATGGCGACATTACTTATTTGGTGAGAAGTGCCATGTATATTTGGATCACAAAAGTCTCAAATATTTGATGACTCAAAGAGACTTGAATCTGCGACAAAGGCGTTGGCTTGAGTTGTTGAAAGATTATGAGCTTGTCATTGACTATCACCCGGGAAAGGCTAATGTGGTTGCGGATGCCTTAAGTTGTAAATCACTATTTGCTTTACGAGCGATGAATGTACACTTGTCTGTTCTATCCGACAATGTGTTAGTGGCAGAATTAAAGGCCAAACCATTGTTGATTCATCAAATTCGTGAAGCTCAGAAAGTCGATGATGAACTGGTTGCAAAACGGGCTGAATGTGTTTCGAATATGGAATCAGAGTTTCAAATTGATGAGGACGATTGTTTGAGGTTCAAAAGTCGTTTGTGTGTTCCAAGAAGTTCAGAACTTATTTCGATGATTCTGAACGAAGCTCATTGTAGCCGAATGTCAATTCACCCGGGGAGTACGAAAATGTACAACGATCTGAGACGTCAGTTTTGGTGGCATGGTATGAAATGAGACATTTCCGATTTTGTTTCGAAGTGTTTAATATGTCAGCAAGTGAAGGCGGAACATCAAGTGCCTACGGGTTTACTTCAGCCGATCATGATACCTGAATGGAAATGGGATCAAGTCACAATGGATTTTGTGTCTGGGTTGCCATTGTCGACAAGTAAGAAAGATGCGATTTGGGTTGTTGTTGATAGAATGACCAAGTCGGCCCATTTTATTCCCGTACGTACGGATTATTCACTGGATAAACTAGCTGAATTGTATGTTTCTCAGATTGTGAGATTACACGGGGTACCTATTTCTATTGTGTCGGATAGAGATCCGAGATTCACCTCACGATTTTGGAAGAAATTGCAAGAAGCTTTGGGTACCAAGTTGCATTTTAGCACCGTTTTTCACCCCCAAACCGATGGTCAATCCGAGCGGATAATTTAAATACTTGAGGATATGTTGAGATGTTGCATCCTCGAGTTTAGTGGTTCATGGGAGCGGTATCTACCTTTGATTGAGTTCGCTTACAACAATAGTTTTCAGTCAAGCATTAAGATGGCGCCTTATGAGGCTTTGTACGGTCGAAAATGCCGTACACCATTGTTTTGGACCGAGCTCAGTGAAACTAAAATTTTCGGAGTTGATTTGATTAAAGATGCTGAGCAGAAAGTAAAATTAATTCGTGAAAGTCTGAAGGCAGCATCAGATCGTCAGAAGTCGTACGCGGGTTTGAAACTAAAGGACATTGAGTATCAGGTGGGAGATAAAGTGTTTCTTAAAGTTTCACCTTGGAAAAAGATACTCAGATTTGGGCGTAAGGGAAAATTGAGTCCGAGGTTCATCGGGCCATATGAAATATCCAAACAAGTCGGTCCAGTTGCGTATAGATTGATTTTGCCCCCTGAACTTGAAAAGATTCACGACGTCTTTCATGTTTCGATGGTTCGACGTTGTAGATCTGATCCATCGCACATAATAAATCCATCAGAGGTTGAAATTCAACCCGATATGAGTTATGAAGAAGAACCGATTCGTATCCTAGCTCGTGAAGTGAAAGAGTTGCGAAACAAAAAGGTTCCTTTAGTGAAAGTGTTATGGCTCAAACATGGGATGGAAGAAGCTACTTGGGAACTCGAGAACTCTATGAAAGAACGATACCCAAACCTATTTACCGGTAAGATTTTCGGGGATGAAAATTTCTTAAAGTGGGGGAGAGTTGTGACAGCCCTAAATTGACCCTAGTCGGAAAGTGGTTTCGGGACCACTAAACCGAGTCATAAAAATAATTAACCGTCATAGTTGATGCTTATTATATGTATATATGCATGTGTGAAAATTTCATGTTTGAATTTTGTTAATTGTAAGTGAATTTTATTAAATAGGACTTATGTGAGAAAATTTAGAAATGTGCTAGGCAATTGTAAAGTGGCCTATTAATGCAAGTTATAGAAATGAGGGGTTTGCATGTCAAATTGCCCAAAAATTGAGCTAGTGGCCGGCCATGCTATGGGTCATAGCATATTTTAAGCATGGTGTGCTAATGTTCATGTTGGAAAGAATAAAATAAGGAGCATGGGCCATAAAATAATAATGGTTAGTAGGATGATGAAAAAAAAAGTTCTCATTTGTTTCTTCTTGACCGAAAAATCAAAGGAAGGAGGGGGAGAAAAGGTTGAAGAGGTTCGGCCATACTTGAATCTAGATTAAGGTATGTTTGATGATGTTCCATGAGATGCATGCATGTTTTAGTTGTTAGCTTGAGTTCTACCTAGCCCATGGTCTAAATCTTGCTATGTGATGGAGATGACACTCGGCCATGGATGTATCATTCTTGCTTGGTGTTGATGTTGTGTTGATGAGATATCAAGTTATTTTTGTGACCCAAGTTGAGATTTGGATTTTGGAATGAGTAAGGTTTTCGGCTATGGTAATTATAAGGGTGATGGATGTTGTTTCATTCTAAATCTAGATGAACAATGTTAGTGCTTATATCTCGATATTTATGAGTTTCTTTCTTGGTTTTACCTCAAACCCATGAAGTATTTTTAATTGGTGTTGTTAGAGGTTTCGGTCATGGGATTATAAGCTTGTTAGTTTTGATGGTGAAATTTATGCCTTGTAAGGGTAAATGGTTCAAAGGAACATTCGGCCATGATGTAAAAATTATGGTGAAGTGATGTTAAATGCTTTGAATATTGAGTATATATATATTGTTATAAGTTGAATTTAAGGTTTGCTAAATTGTCTTTGTCATTGCCGAATGTGTGTATAGCTAAAGAGAATTTGTTTAAGTGCTTAGTTAATTGATATTGAGTTAATGATATGTGTATTCGGTCATAAAGTTGCACATGAGGAAATGTTAGATTAATGGTATTAAATTGCTTAATGTGATTAAAAATGCATATGACCATTTTGTATTTGAGCTAAAGGTGGCCATATGGCCTATCAAATTCATTGTCATATTCGGCCATAAGCTAGCATAATGAGACTTTAATAAGTTAAATTTGTTTGAATTAGCTCAAGATCTTAGAGGACCAAAGTTGGGTAAGGGAAAGGAAAAAGTGATCGAATAGCCGTCAAAATCGTTCGACAACATCCGAGGTAATTTTTCGAGCAATGAAACTTAGTTTACGATTTGATTAAGTCATGACTCATAATCATAACAAATATACGGTGATATAATGATTCTACTTGAATTATATGTTGAGTTAATTAGTCTATACGTATGATGGGTAGCCGTACGTGCATAGAAATCATGTCATGAAGCAAACCGAATCCTGCTGTTCGTATGTGGCTATTGAGCCGAAAATGGGAATGCCTATTAATTGATTTGTGTTTGAATTTTAGTTATGAAAATGAAATAAAGATGTGTCATGATTTACTGATATGTGCATGAATATTCGGATGCTAACGGGGTTAAGTCCCGAAGACATTTGTGCTAGCGATTAATTCCGGGCTAAGTTCCGAAGGCATTTGTGCGAGTTACTAATTCCGGGCTAAGTCCCGAAGGCATTTGTGCGAGTTACTAATTCCGAGCTAAGTCCTGAAGGCATTTGTGTGAGTTACTATATCCGGGCTAAGTCCCGAAGGCATTTGTGCTAACGACCATATCCGGGCTAAGACCCGACGGCCTTGTGCGAGTGGTTATATCCGGCTAAATCCCGAAGATAATTGGGTTTGGGAATGAGCGATCTTGCTGTAATAATTTCAATTAATACGCTCGTAAAATCCCAACGATGAGGTATGTTTCGTATGTGCATTGAGATAATTGATTCCTTCTAAATAGTATTTGCTCAGTCGATTAACAAGCTTCCGGCTTTTAGTTAAGTTGATTTCTTATGTATGAATATAAGGGTTGGAAATGTGATGTAGGTATGATTGCGAGAATATGTGTATACGAAATTATTCGTTTCGTCGTATGAATGCTATACTTCAGTTGTGCATGATTTCATTGCCCAAAACTTACTAAGCATTAAATGCTTACTCCGTTTCTTTGATTCTCTGTTTTATAGATTTTGGTTCGTCAGCTATCAGACTCGGGATTGTTGAAGTCGAAGTCATCCACACTATCAAAGCCCTTTTGGTACACTTTTGGTTGAACTCTGAAAATGTCATGTATAGGACTACCCTTTTTGTTGTTGGTCATGTACACTGTGGTTTTGTATAAATTTGGATAGCCATGCGAAAATGGCTTATATATACTTTGAGCATAGCATTATAATCGTTTTTGTATGATATTCATTGAGAGGTATGGAAATGTTTGGTAACGATTAGCCATTGGAATGGTTAATCATGATCATTTTGGTGCTATGTATGACAAGTTCTAGTTGATTCATGGAAAACCATGAAAATGGTAAAGTTCACCTTAAAAACAGATGCTGAAAGCAGCAGTGGTGTGGATTTGAAAAATCACTAAAAATATTAGGAATAGAATTAAATAGTGAATAAATTATTTAATCGAACCTTGATGAATCTACTTTCATATGGAAGAAACGAAACGATCATATGAGTCGTATTTTAGGAGATATTTAAGTTTTCGTGGAACAGGGCTAGAGCGATTTCTGGATCCCCTGATCTGACTTTGGAAATTCACTATAAATAAACCAGAGATAATTAGAGGTCATTCCATATATGTATAGATTCCTTTTTTAGTCTAGTTTCGTTAGAAACAAACGGCATAAGTAATGAAGCCCTGTACAGGAAGATATATAAGTCGTAATGCATGAAGGTCAGAGCAGTTGAACCCTGAAATAGGGGAGACTTTAACTAATAAACTATACTAATTGGCTCGACCAAAAATTCTAGAAAAAAATTTGTAGATGGATATATGAGTCTAGTTTCAGGTAAAATTTACGAAACTGGTTTTCAAGTTTTGGAACTCAAGATATGATTTTTAAGGTAACAGTGATGCAGTTAGCCAGCTTGTCTGGAATTTTTTTTTTTGACTGTGAGAATCAATGAATTAAGTCTGTTAGCACCTCGTGTTCGATTCCGGCAATGGTCTCGGATACGGGGTGTTACAAACCTTCTGGATCAGCCTTAACAACCTCTATGCCAACATTTTCCACTGCAACTACTTCCACTTCTAACAGTTTATTTGAGCAACAAGTGCTCAGTTCCTTGGTGAAGTTGTTGAGGCAAAATAATCTTTTTGAGACTCAACAACTTTAGTTTGTTGCGAATTTGGAAAAGGTGCAAGACAAACTGGCTCTTTACTAGGCCTATGGAGAGACGGGGTGTTTCTCTGAAAATGTCCCTTCAAAAGAATTTCACCAAGCCAATGCCTGCATTTTTTGACTTTCTTCAGGAATTACAGGCAACTATAGCAAAAGGGTTTGGTGAAGCCCAAGCATCTGAGACAGGCTCAGTTCCTATGGGCCTTGCCACTGCTAAGAAAGAAACCAAAGAACAAGAGGAAGAAATAGAAAAAAATGGAATCAATCGATATTGTAACTGATTGTGAAGAAGAAGGAGCAAATTCCACCCCTACACCACCAATAGACAACATTGCAGTTGTTCCACCTCCCTTTATTGAACCTATGACTGAACAGGATTGTAAGATCAATCAGATTATTGATGAAATTACCAAATCCAATGATGAACAAGAGGATGTGCCAATCCAATCATTAAAGAGGAAAATGTGTTACAAACACAACATACGGAAGTCCACCCATCGCACTTAAAGTACTAAAATTTCAACTCCAAGCTTGATAAGTTTTTTCTTTTTTTAATACATCATTTTATATATATATATGTTCTTTCATTAATGACTCATATCTATACATGCATTGAGGATAATGCGTCCCTTAGGTTTGAAGGTGTATGGTGCATTTAATATTGCATTAAATAGTTAGTTTAGCATGTTTTATTTTTTTGTTGTCATTCATTTTGCCATGTACTTTTTGATTCAATCATCAACTTAGCGTCTAGTGGCAATCCCGGACTCAAGTGTTAGGGATGATTTTATTTTTGTCATGGTATGTACCTAAGGTGTCATATGGTTATGTTCATGTTAGATTTATGTTGGCCTTTTTGAGAATTATGTAGATGTTATATATATATGTGTATGTTAGCAATATCATTTTGTTGAACGGTTTAATGCTTATGCTTAAAAGTTGATTTGCTAATGTGCTATGCAACAGGTATGTAAAGATGAATGTATGCCTAGGTTGAGTGGATGTAATTTGGTAATGTTGGTGCATGGTTAAAAGGTTAAGTTTAAGGTTGTTTTGAATGGCTAAATTGATGCGTGATTAGCTGATAGTTTGAGGTGCCATTGAACACATATTGGAATGGTATGAATGTGATGTTTTAGTTGATTTTGAATTATTGATTGAGGTGCAAATTATGGAATATTGATTAGTGTCACGCCTTATAATTTATTTATTAAATCGTGCAAATTTGTATCATAAGGAATAAAAAGGCCTAGTGGTTTAATGTGTTAATTAATTGCTAGAGCTTCCATGTTCAAATTCCTCTACACTCATTTTATTTATTTTTCTCATCCTAGCTGCAATTGTTAACCATTTTAGAAGGTCAACACTCCCCCTTTCCGTCCAAGTCTTTCCATAAAAAAAGGAGATCATCCTTCTTTTTGTTGAGTCAAACTTTCTTTCCAAAGCCCCTTTCTACTTTCCTTTTTGTGCAAAATCTCCCTTTTCACTCCCTTTGTCCCAAAACTTACCTAAAATGAGTTGTTGACTACCCATAGTCAGCCCTAGTTCTTTGAAAACCTCATTTTTCATTTTGTTACTCCATTTTTTTCTCTCATCTCTCCTTTACCATTTTCAACTTTTTCTATTCTTTTTCAACACTTTTAAAGCCATTTTTCTTAAAATCTCCTCCCTCCTCCACTACATTTGACTGTCGTACTTCTTCCTTTCACCACCGTCGCCAACTTCACATCGCCACCGTCGCCATTGTTGGCCACCGCTGATTTTTCTTATTTTTCTTCTTTTCTTCCCCTCTTTCTGAAAATCCTCTAGTAAACTCTTGAATCTAATTTTTCATTATTAAAAGTCATCTTTCAAATTATTATTTTATTTAAACTCTTTTCGATTATAGGGCATAATGACCCTCTTTGATCAGTTTTTTGGGATTTCATTTCAAGCCCTTTTCTCTTCGTTTAATCGTAAGTATGAAGAATTATCAGAATCATTATACTTTTGTAGTATTATTTTTGTTTTAACAAGGATCTAACTATTTGGTTTCGTGCCTTATTGAAGAGTACTCGTAAATCCAAGTATACACGCATCAACTATAGAAAAGGGTGATAGTTGACGATCTTTTTACGTAAGTAGTGTCGAATTAATGTTATTTTATTAAGGGAATGTTATTATTTTGTTAGATTGGTACTAACACCTATATTAATTTAGCATAGAGACTCAAGGAAATTGGATTCATCTCTTTTGAAGTAGAATCAACATCTAATCCATCAAATCTAAGGTATGGGGATTTAAGTGATATTATTCGATATTAATGATTAAACTAACAATAATGAAAATATTTTTTTAAGTGTATTACTTATGGATATTTGATATTTAATATATGTGACTATGAAAATATAAGTGTATTCACAAATATCGATAAAAATCGATAAGTGAGGATAACAAGCAAGTAAATCCCGAAATTCTGTGATCTGTAATGTGATTGGTTTATTGGATGATTCTACGATGTATGATAATATATGATTTTCATCACTCATGTCATGTGATTTATGGATCATAAACATTTGGTATACTGATTTATATGAAAATAATATAAGTTACTAAATTTTAATCCAAGGATTTGTATGTTGATTATACCCTACTATAATGTTCTGATTTGCTTGATAAAGCATACTATTGAGAAATTATGTGTAAAAATATGAGATTTGATTCGCATGTTAAGCATGCCATACTCTGATAATTTGATTCGCATGTAAAGCATCCTACTGAAAAATTTGTTATGTTTCCATAACACATGCATGGGGTGGGAAAAATGTATGAATGAAGTTTCTGGCAGTAGATCTGCATTTCTAGTGACTTGTCCATAATATTCTGTATCTAGCAGTAAATCTGCAATATCTGGTGGTTTGACCACATTTTGGTATGTTATTGGTTGGATGAGTTTTGGGGAACTCTTTATGGTATGTAGCAGAGTTGGGTAGGATTTAATTTCTAATGTCTGTACTATACTCTAAAAAATGTCGCATTGATTTCGTCAATACACAATCTACCATATCTGATTTTATAATTGAGTAACTTATATATGTTATGGACTGATTAATATGATGTTGTGATGAATTATTTTGTGAAATAATTGTTATTTAAGACCTACACTGAACCTATTAAGCTCACCCCATCAAACTTTGATTTTCAGATAATAAAGGCTAGGATGGGCTTGCCTTCGAAGGTAATTTTATTTATTTTTCAAAAAACTTTGCAAGTAGTGAAATTGGGCATTTTGGTTTGTATTCATGCTATATGGACTTTAATTTTGGGAGTTTCGTTTGGATTTTGATTTAGGAACTTTGGATAATGTTTTGGGGTTGTTTTTGCATGATTTGTTATGTTAAATTATGATTTAAAAAATTTGAAGAAATAAAACTAAAATGACAGATTATTTTTATAATAAAATTTATTAGACTCCAAAGTAAGGATTTTAAACTCAATACTCGATTTTCAAAACCCATCACAACATGGTTGTAAAATCGATGATCTCTAAAGTATCAATGTCAAACTTATGATTTTCAAAATGACATTTTCCGCTACGATGTTTTAGTTGAATCTTGACATTTTTATTTTAAACATAAAATCAAAATTCTAAACACAATTAAATAACACAACCTTCAGTTTTTGGAAAACTATTTTTTTGAGAGATAATTTCTAAAATGTTTTATTGGGCCAGCATCATGGCCAATGTAATCTTCAAGATTTGGCCATAACGTCAGGGCTGGGTTTAGGGGGTTACATTTAGTGATATCAGAGTCCGATTCAAAAATTCAGACTATGACAAAAACTTTGAAATGCATACATATACTTAAAAAGGGTATTTTGGGGAAATATCCATACTTCGTTAAGATTTTATATTTGATTTTGTTTTGAAAAATAGCAAGACTTAGAAACTGGCCCAAATAAGTGCTTCTTCTCTGTTAAACTTTGATATGAGACTATTGTATACTTTAGATTTTGAAAACTATATTGTGAAAACTATAGACTTTGAAAGACATGCTGTGAGACTATAGATTCATAAAACTATAGATATTGATACTTAGAGACAAAACTTTAAGAATTGAGACATCCTGAACAGATAAATAAAACTCGTTTCAAATTGTCAAATAAAACTACATAAAACTTTAGACTTCAATTAATAAAGATGAGTTCACAAGGCCTGCGTACTAGAGGAATAAGAGCTCGTGGAGAGCGAGGTCTAGGGACCCAGGTAGATTTCTCTGCGTCACGAGTGTGCTCACATAAACCCGTGACTGAACCTAAACCTGTGGCTAATCAGGTCGTGAATACTCACACTATGGAGGAGGATCATCTAGAGCCTGAAACACCCCGAATTTGGGTCTAGAAGTATTGGGCCTTGAGTGGGGGTCTGTAAGGAGGTTGTATATAGGTATTTAATTGTGTAATGAAATGAAAAAATTAAATGTTTGCTTTAGTGGTTAATGGCTTTGAGAAGTGTTGGAGAAATCTTGGGTTGAAACTTGGGCTTTAGCAAAAATTTTGGTATTAAGTGAAAAAAAACCTGGATGCTTGGATGAGGGCCTTTTAAATTATTGTGTTAAATAAATGACACAAGGAGCAATGTGGTCTAGTGGAAGTGGCGTAATTAAGGTTGTATGGGAGCCTGGGTTCAAGCCTTGGCTCTTGCAATTTATTCTGTTTTTTTAACGAAACCTGGACTTTGGCCTTTAGACCTTATAATTAATTGGGGATAAAATATGACACAAAAAGAGCCTGTCGTGAAGTGGCAAGGTGGCGTCATAGAGTTGGCATGGGGCGACAAGAGTTGGTGTTGAATTTAAACTCTGATGTTGGAAGGATCCCACATTGAGAAGCTAACATAAGAATGGATGCGAAGCTGGCTTTAAATAGAGAGAACCATGAGGAGAGTAAAGGTACCTTTCTTGGCTGATCCCTTTCGCTTTAAGGCGTGCTCGTTTGGGTTGGGCGTCGGCTAAGAGTGCTCAGAGCGCGGATTAACTCCAGTCTCCTATCAGGTGTGTATTTCTCACTACTCTAGCTGTAGGATGGCTACTCCGGGCCGCGATGGGCCGAAAGGGGTCATGTGGGCCCAATGGGCCTACGGGCCCAGTTGGATAAGTTGTTTGATTGTGTAGTAAATATTATACTAGGCTAGGTGAATCTCATATATGTGGCTAGATTTGGGCTAAAAGGGCCATACGAGCGTGTGGGCCCATTTGGGTCGAGAATAGGCTTTCGACCCATTCGTATTGTTATCCCTGTTTAGAATACTTTAGTTTACCAAATTACTAAAATGTCCTCAATTTGTAAAATTACCAAAGTACCCTCGATTTACAGAATTACCGTTTTACCCTCGATTTACAGAATTACCGTTTTACCCTCGATTTATAGAATTACCATTTTACCCTCAATTTACAGAAATACCGTTTTACCCTCGATTTACAGAATTATCATTTTACCCTCGATTTACAAAATTACTAAAATACCCTTGGTTTACAAAATTACCAAAATACCCCTAGTTTGTAAAATTACCAAAATACCACTGGTTTGCGAAATTACCGAAATACCCTTAATTTGTAAAATCACCAAAATACCCCTGATTTACAAAATTACATAAATACCCTTGACTTTCTAAAAATTATAGAAATACCATTAGTTTACAAAATTACTGAAATACCCTTAGTTTGTAGATTTACCAAAACACCCTTGTAGGATGAAATGACTAAAATACCCCAAATAGGTAAAAAGACCATAAAGCCCCTGTAGGGTAAAGTGACCGTAATACCCCTGTATGGTAAAATGACGAATATGCCGTTATGTTCCGTATGACTGATGTGCTTAGGATTTACATATATTGATATTGGATTAGTTAAGTTTGAGTGATAGGTGGTGGTTATCGTAGGTGATTGATTTTGGAAACGTTTCAACTTCAACCCATAACAGGTGTGTAATAACCCTCGCCGTAGCTTAGATTAATATTCGCCGAAAAGCCGAAATGCTAAAATTTTGGCATTTCAGGAACTTGTGATTTTGCCTTTGCTTAAAGATGCGATAGATACGATATGATCGGTGTTTGGATCGATGGAGCAGGTAAGAGCGCAATTTTGTGCACGATGGTAAGTTGGGCCTCAATGGGCTGGAATCAGGCCCAATGGGCTTTCGGGCCCATTTGGGTAAAACTAATAGAAAATGGAATCTGGAAAAGTTGCATGTTAACACGGTTAGTACTGTTGTAAAATTTGGATTAAGCAGGCTTAGTGGGCTAAATCAGCATTCGTAGGGCCCATTAGGGGTTTTGGGCCCAAAAGCCGAATTTGACAAAGTGGGTTAAAGATCATTGTTTAAACACTCGAAAATATTGATAATTGTTAAGGAACATGGAAAACCCTAATATTTGGTAAAATTATGAAATTACCTTTATAATATGAAAATGACTGTTTTGCCCCTAGGTAAAAATGACCATTATACCCCTAGGGTTTAATTATAAATTTGATACATGGGATATGATATACATGATTGATATGATATGCACATGATATGTATGAAATGCACATGATGTATTCATAAATGCATTGGGTTGGGTTTTTATATGGATGGAGGAAGTGCAAAAGGGCTTATGCCCCAGTTTATTGAAAAGGGCTTTGCCCTAGTTTACCGAAACAGGCTTTACCCAGTTATTAAAAGAGGCTAGGCCTCCAGATATATGATAAAGTAGCTATGCTGCCAGTGGTGTGTTGGTTGGGTGGGTTGAATCATTCCCCACATGGTGTGTTGGTTGGTACGGGTGGAGAGTAGCGGATGGTGGGTCGAGTAGTCTCCCCAATTGGGTTTGCATTCATTCTTTCATTGACATTACTCGTGATAATGAAATGGGCCTACAGGCCATACTGTTTACAGTAAAGGCTTGGGCCCAGTGTTATGAAATATGAAATATGAAAACGCTTCGGCCCAGTATATGTTGAGGTTGGATTTGGGCTTAGGCCCAGCAGGCTGATATTGCTTTGAGCTCTGAAAGGGGCTTGTTACACATTGAGTTACCAAACTCACCCCCTTTCCTTAACCTTGCAGGTGAGCCTTAATTTGGGGACTTGGAGTCGGAGGGGATTCAGAGTGGCCACGGTGATCGCCTTTGGACTTTTGAATAAGTATTTGGTTTTCATTAAGTTTGCTTTATTTATTATTTATCTTTGGGTTGTAATAAGGCCATTTTGACTTGATTTTCTTTCTTTTCTGGGATTATTTTATTTTTAATAACTTTAAACCGGTTGATAATAAATGGGCTAGACTTAGGACGCATTTTCAAAACGACACTTGTTTTCCAAACAACACAACATTACGATTATCCGATTTTTCAAAGGTATCCACTTAAATAAATTTCAAATTGTTATAACCAATTGTGGAAATGGTTGTGGGCATGTCTAGGATTGGATCCAACCGAAGAGATTGGTACTTAAGCAGCCTTCATGTCTCACCTCCTCTGTTACGGATTCCTACCTGGTGCCCAGCTTCCATTCACTTGGTTAGCTTCACAAAAGTCAGTTTTTAAAACACTAAAACGAAACGTGGACTTTAACTCCAATGTGGCACGTCAGATTCGGCTGTAACGACTGGGCCGAGTTTGGGGTGTTACAGAGCCTGCTGACGATGCTATGTCACAGGACATGTTAAGGGTGCTACAACGTGTTGATGGGGCCTAAGGAAGATTTGGCAATCACGGGACCATTTCTATGAGGCTTTGTACTAACAGAACCGAGTTATTTAAGGGTATTACTAGGATGACCCCTACTGTGGTAGAATATTGGCTTGAGGCTACGAAGAGAATTTTGGATGACATGGAATGTACCCCAGAGCAAAAACTAAGGGGAGCGATCTCACTACTGAGGGATGAGGCTTATCGTTGGTGGCAAGCCGTTGTGAGGGATACCCAAGCTGATAGGTTGACTTGGGAATATTTTCTTAAGGCTTTCCAAAACAAGTATATGGGGAAGCATTATGTTGATGCTGTTCGGTTGGAGTTCATTGAGTTCAGACAGAGGGATAGATCCGTGGCTGAGTATGAGATCGAGTTTCTGCAGTTAAGTCGCTACGCCCAAGGGACCCAAAGCACCAGCTTTCAGTTCCTTATTTATTTGAACTCCATCTTTTACTTATATCAAAGTTTACAAGTCATGCATACATAGTTCGCCATCCAGTCAGTCACATCTATGTCTCAATCTTCTAAGATTCATCCGCTCCAATGACCAAGACAAGGCATCTCCCCAATTGGACTTGATAGACAACATATTATTCTTTTAATTTTTTTTATTTCCGATTAAACTAAGGACATGTTTAGGTTCAGCTACTAATACAAGCTGTCTTTCTGTACTACGACCAAACCACGTAATATCGCTTAGTATTAGTTAAACATGTAGACAACCAATGAGTAAACCACGTAATATCGCTTCCATTTTGCTTTGTGTGCAAAAACCATTTGAAGACAATTATATAAAGTATATTAATGTAATCAATGAATTTGTTTTATTAACCAATCTGTTCGAAAAAATTACAAGTTTACAAATGAATATACTGCACTAAAGACACCAAATCCAACATGTCAATGGTGTGATGAGTCTCTTGAGGCTTTTGGTAGTTTTTTCTTGGTTGATTAGTGTTTATCGTCAGGTTGATTTGATGATGGTGAGGCTAGGATGAAAATTTTAGCGACTCAATCAAGTTGATGCATCTCTAGTTTGTTTTTGAATTATTCTAGTATTGCAGTCACTATCAGTTTGTCCTTTTTTTAGATTACTTTATAGACATGAAATTTGTGAATTAGTATGTAGTGATTTATTTATCATTTTTATTATATGTACCTTATCATTATATTATTATTGTTAATCATTCTTATTAATAATATTATTTTCTTAAAAAAAGTTATAATCTTAGATTTCATCACATAATAACACAATTTGTTTCAAATCGATTTAATTTATTAATAAATGGAACTAGTTTTCGATAAAATTTAATGCTTAAAATTGGACACTTAATAAAATTTGGATACTAATAATTATATTTGTTCGTAAATATTATTATTTAATATTTATGGGTCAAATATGATTTTAGAAGGTTTTTAAATTAGCAATTTGTGTTTTATAAAGATTTATTTGGTTAAATGGATTTAGAAAATGAGGTGTCGGGATCTCGATTCTATAAATCGAGTCGTAAATATTTTTATAAATATTTACGGAGTGTCTTTAGGGTGGTAATAAAGTTTCGTTAAGAAATTTTAACGTTTCGATTGTTAATTGATTAAAAAGAACCAAATTGAAAAAAAGGTGCATTCCGGGGACTCCATTCTGGTAAATCGGATTCGTAAATATTTTTAATAAATATTTACGAAGTTAGTTGTGTAGTTAATTAGATTTTGGTTAAGTGAAATTTGCTTGAATTAAAAATAATTAGGTAAAAGGATTAAATTACAATAGAGGTGAAAGTCTAATTATAGATTAAATAAATGCTCATGGGCCACACGGATTGAATCTGCAACTTGTGATAATTATTGGACTGGGCTATGTAGGTCACGTAGCCGTATCTAAATTTGGGCTAAATGGGCCACACGAGGGTATGGGCCCACTTGGGCTGAGTTTGGGCCTTAGGCCCATTTGCACCGTTATGTCTGTTTAGGTTACTTAAGTTGCTCGAGGCGACAATGGACCTTCTGTTGGGTCGTTAAGACCCCAGTTTGTAAAATTACCGTAATGCCCCTGTAGGGTAAAATTACCGTAATACCCCTGTATGGTAGAATGACGATTATGCCCTTATGTTCCATATGACTGATGTGCCTATGATTTACATATATGATTGTACTGAGTATGAATTTGCATGCACGTAATATTTATGTCATGATATATTGCATAGGGTTGGGTTATTATGGACGGAGGAAGTGTACGACCTGTAGTCGTTCTGTACAAGGCTATAGCCTTTCTATGATACTTATGGCTTATAGCCGTTCTATTAACTGGCAGCATTGCTGCGATATTTACAGCCTTTAGCCATCCTGTCTACGGCGTTGAGCCATCCTGTCTATGACATTGAGCCGTCCTATTGACTTAGTGCTGCAACCGGTGCTAAGCTTGGTGTGTTGGCTGGATGGGTCGATTTTACCCCAACATGGCGTGTTGGTTAGACTAGGCTGGGAATTTGTCTGCATATCTACATCTTATACTGATTCTGTACTGGGCTTAGGCCCACCTGATTCTGTTAATGGGCTAGACCCAACTATTACTGATTTTGAAAATTGGCTAGGCCCAATTGATTCTGATAAGGGCTGAGACCCAAGTGAAATTGTACTGGCCTTTGGCCCACACACATTGTTCTGTTACTGTAATGGGCTCCAGCCTAGACTGATTCTGAATTCTATCTGTTTACTAATTGTTTTAGTTTATGAGGGAATACACACTGAGTTTTCATAAACTCACCCTGTTTATTAACTGTCAGGTAATCCCCAGCATTAGGAGGATCAGTGCTGCGAGGGACTCGGAGGTGGCCACACAGCTGCTATTGTTTCTGATTTTCTCTTAAGTTATCTAGTTACAAGTTCTTATATTATATCTGGGTTGTAACAAGGCCTTTTTTAATTTCTGGTTCTAAATTTGGAATTTTATATACTGTTTTATAACTGCTGGAGTAGAACACAGTTTTCTTTTTTAAAACAATAATTGTTTTTCAAAATATCACATATCCGCAAAACTTTAAACTAAGCTTCCGCAGCAAATAAAGTTTTAAAGGTAGGGAATGACTTTTAATAAACCATCGAAAACTGAGGTTTTCACAAAGTTTTAAAATGGCCAGAGGTTTTAAATAGCAAAAAGGGTTTTCAATGAGAACATGGTTTTCGAAAAACACTTCAATGTGACACGCTAGATTTTGGCCATAACGTCTAGGCCGGGTTTGGGGTGTTACACTTTTTGAGTTTCTTCTCATCACAAACACATTTTCAAACATCTTAACATCACTTTCGACCTTATCGAAAGTAGCTCGGCTGGAAAGCATTTCTGTCTCAATAGAATAATTTCGTCAGGATCGGGAGATATCACACTATCACAGGTAGTAATATGGCATGTATAGCTAGACTCACATATGCTATGTTAGTCCAAGAATTGAGCTTTATAGGTTTAGCCGATTCTCAGACTAAATCGAGCTCAAAATTGAGTCTAGAGGCATGTGCCATAATTGAGTCGAATTGAGTTGGGATTTGGATACTAATATTTTTGTTTTTATTTTAGAGTTGAAAATGTCGAATGATTATAATGATTATGTTGATGATAAATGTTATATTATACGTGTGTATATATGAGAATTAAATTTTAAGGCTTTACGACCTTCACCCCCTCACATGTACAATCTTATACAATGAAATTTACAAGATTTATATTCATTAAG
Organism: Gossypium hirsutum; assembly: GCF_007990345.1. NCBI lineage: Eukaryota > Viridiplantae > Streptophyta > Magnoliopsida > Malvales > Malvaceae > Gossypium > Gossypium hirsutum. Next base: position 50,642,563 of record NC_053433.1, on the reverse strand, counting down.
CTTACAAGTGTGAAACTGAAGAGTTCAATAGCTGAATGAATAATAATGCGGCCAAAGCCGAGGATGGGTTAGAAAGTAAAGAGAGTTCTAAAAGAGATATCAGATTTTTCTGAAGATTATTTGGGATACGCAATGTCACTATTAAGGAAGAAGTTATTCACGAGTAATTGACTTATTCAGGTATGATATTTAAAGAACGAGTTAACTAGAATTTATTCTGAATTTATTTCTTTAGTGATTGGGATAATGTGAGATTATTGATGACTTTAGTAGTTAGTGGGATAGTGTTGAAATTGCTAAGATATTTTAATGTAGCTGCTATAGTCGAGTATTTTATAGTGATATCTTCTGGGTATTCTATATGTTCATTTATTCTTAGATGTATATGTAATAATTCATCGTCAAAGTTGATTTTTATTGTAAGATAACGTTAGCTAATTATAATGTTAGACAAAATTATTGTTAGTCTAGTTGATTCATGATCGGCATTGCTCTATCTTTCTTCAGTTTTCTAATCTATTATGTTAGATAGAAGACTTGATGATTTGACTCATATGAAGCTATTTTCTACTTCTAGTGGTTGATGCACTGAATTACATAAATGCAATTTACATTGTCTTTATCACAACTATTTCTAGTGCGTATGAGCAATATTCTTCTTCTGGATTTTCTCTAGGATATCATCGATCTCTTTATCATTTAATGTGGTTTTTATTCTCTGAAATTTAGTATAGTTTCACATTTTGGATTTCATTATCTTGATTTTCTTGTCATTCCTATGGTCTAGTCTTATCTATTAACCATGGTTCATCCATAAAAGATATTCATTGGCAGGAGGTAATTACATTTATTACTATTATAAATCCTGGTTTGATCATGGGAGCTTGGTATATGGATATCAGATTATAGAAGTTCTATTACTGCGTTGGTTGTTATTAGGACTACTTTCAATTTTCTTCATCTATTTTGGAGTGCACTATTGATGTTGAAGTATTGTTTTATCTATACAGTTGAAACGTCGGTCCTATTATAGCACTATAGTTTTTAATCTACTAATGGTTGTGGCTTTGGTATAGTTTAATTTTTTGATGATTATAATTGAAATAGCTTTATTATATATATAATTTCTTTCTAGTTTTCGTAAAAGGGTTGATATCGACAAAAGAGCAGATGGTGGAAGATTAAGCTCAAACTTGTATATTGGTTTTCATTCTTCAGGTAATCTTGATTAATGTCAACAAGTCAATAACGGGATGTCATAATTCATTTGAGTTAATGCAGTTTGTGGTAATTTTCGATTGGTATTTCGAAAGGATTATGATATATGGTATATCTAGATTGTCTTGACAACAAAAAGAAGGGATTATTCTAAAATGTTATTATCTGATAGATAAAATCGACTTAGTTGTTCTAATCAGAGTGTGTTATTCATTGAAAATTTAATTGGGTTATATGCATTTGAGTCTATTCTCAGGTCCGTGAATAAATTTTGTGTATTAATGGGTAAATAGACGGACAGTCAGAATGAGAAATCCAGATTCTAGAAGACTTGATACAGAAATATATCTATCAAGTCAGTTTTAATCGGGAAAGTTATTATGGGTTAAAATCGTTCCTATTGTTGAAGTTATCACACTGGGGTAAAATGATATTGCTGGACACTTTCCAAGAAATGGGAAATAGATATCAATTGAAAGTTACAGATACAAAATATGCCATAAGCATCAGTCAAAGTTTGATAATTCGTGTTTCTCAGTTATGATTGGTTAGATGATCACTTTAAATTTCACGGTAACTGTACTGCTAATAATAAAGTTGTGACATGAGAATATCATGGTCGTTTAGTTAAATTTGGTATAATATCAAGTTCTAATGTGATTTCTGATACGAGTTCTGAATCAAAATGAGTTATGATGGACTTATATATGGTTTATTAGTAAGAAGATGATAGAAAGACTCGACTTGATGGCTTGAATCAGGTAACAAATTTTGAGGACGAAATATCCTAAAGGGGAAAAGAGTTGTAATAGCCCGATTTTTGGTGGTGTCAGAAATAGTGGTTTGAGGCCAACAAATTTAGCAAGTAAGCTCGTAAATTTTATTATTTAATATTTACGAGTCAAATATGTTTTTAAAAAGATTTTTGAATGAGTAATTTATGTTTTATAATGAATTATTAGGTTCAAATGGTAAAATCCTAGGTCAAGTGGTTTTAGAAAATAAGGTATCGAGACTTTGCTTTTATAAACCGAAGTAAATATTTACGAAGTTTCAATAAGGTGGTATTAAAGTTTCGTTAAAAATTTTAATGTTTTGATAGTTAATTAATTAAAAAGGACTAAATTGCATATAAGGTGAAAGTTTAATTATAGATTAAAGAAAAATTAAAGGGACCAAAGAAGCAATTATGCCATTGCTTAAAGTTGAGGCGGCATAAGTGAGATATTTGTGAATTTATATATATTATATATATTATAAAAACAAAAATCTTAAGTATTAAGTATATATATTATATATTTTTTATTTTATTTTATTATATTATATAATAAAATAAATAGAAAAAGAAAGAAAGAAACAGAGAAGCAAAACGAAAACAAGGGAAAAAAAAGAAAGAAAGAAAAAGGAGAAAAGCTTAGGGTTTTATGGTTCAAAGCTTAATTGGTAAGTCAATTTAGTCCATTTTCTTGTAAAATGTTATGTTTTTAGAATCCTAGTATTAAATACTACTTAGTTCATGTCAAAAATTTAGAAAATATTAGATTTTTAGATGTTGTGCATGTTGAATAATTTGAGTATTAGGAGTTAAATTGATAGAATTTCAAGTTAGAATTGAGAAAAGGATTGAATTGTAAAATAAATTATAAGTTTTGAGTAATAGGGACTAAATTGAGAAAATTTTGAAATTTAGGGATTTAAGTGAAATTAAAGAGTTGAAATTAGTCTAAAGTAGAAATTGAATGAAAATATGGAATTAGTTTTAAAAAAATAAAGTTAGTCTCGATTTAGGGACTAAATTGGAATGTAGGCAAATATTGAGTAAAAATTGAAATATTTAATGTGAGATTGAATTGTGTTGTATTGATGATTTTTAATTGTTTTAATTTCGTAGCTAATATCGTACTGGAATTCTCGACTAAAAAGGGAAGGATAAAATCGACGTCGATTAGCTTGGAATTCCTGGTTTGTATTTCTACAATTTGAATCTAATTATTAATTGTTGTATTTTGATTAAATGTTATGGTAAGTGATTGAGGTGAGAATTATTATGTTTTACAATTGAAATGGATTGTTTTGGTATGTGATGAAATTATATTGGTTGAATTAAATTGGAATATATATTATGAGTATATATGTGTAAATGTGGAATTGTGCAAAATATGTATGAAATTCAGTTTTAATGCCCAAGTAGACGGAATTTAGAACTATTGGGATATTAGTGGCATGCCATTAAGGAACTCTAGCCCGCTCTCTGATAATTAGCACGTTAGTGCTCTCTGTTTAGCACATTTGTGCTCTTTGTTTAGCACATTTGTGCTCTCTGTTTAATAGTGCATAATAATGCACCTCTATATTTGTTCCGTATATCTGTTGTCTTCTATAAAGCATACTTTGGGCTAAGAGTATGAGATAGTCAAGTGAAAATAGAATGTGAAATATGTTGTAAATATATAGAATACACGAGTTATATATTCATGAATTGAATGTGGAATGGATAATACCATTATTTAAATGATACGTGAATAAATTATGGAAAACTATTATATATAGCAAGCGATGAAAATTGAGTATTGTATGGTTTTAAATGTTCAATTATGTTTAACATTTTATTATACATATTTTGTACCAGCCCGATTTAGACCCTATTAGGAACGGTGGTTTCGGGACCACGAATTCGAGTCAGAAAAATATTTAAAAAAATTATTTTCAGTGTTTATTATGTGTGAATTTATATGTGTGGAATTTTCGTGATTTAATTTTGTTATTTGAGTGCCTGATTTAATAAAAATGGCTTAATCGCGTTAATTGAAAATTTGGTGGTTAAATGTAAAAAGGGCCGAATTGATGATGTATTTGTTGCATGAGGTACTTATAATGCAATTAGGCCATGATTAAGTATGATGGACGGTAGTAACCTTAATACATAATGAGTTTATATTTTAAGTTAAAGGTTAAAAATGTAAAATGGTTAATAATGTTATATAACATAAAACATAAAATAATTAAAAGCCATTGTTCATATTCTTTGCATGACCGAATATAAAAGAAAAGAAAAAGAAATAAGGGTTCCTCAAGTTCGGCCATTGTTGGAGCTTAATCAAGGTATGTAACTAGCTCGATTTTTGATAATTTTTACGTTTTTGAGATCGTTGCAGTGTAATGTACAAAGCCCAAGTTTGAATTTCTGATTTTGATGAATATTTTGAGTTATACCATTGATGAATATTTGAGTTTTGTGATGTTAGTTGATGAAATATGAAATATATGTTTTGGATTAACATGTTTTGTATTGGAATTTTTGATGATTTTGAGTAATTAGGGCTAAATTGTAAAAATAATAAATTGAAAGACTAAAATGTGAAATAAATAAAATTTATGGACTTGTATGAAGAAGATGAATATTCGACCTAAGCATGATAAATTGAAAATTTGCATATTTTGTGTTTTGTGCAATAGGAACTAAATTGTAAAAAGAGTAAAATGTTAAGGGTAAAATGATAATTTACCCATTTATGTGTTATTGGATTAAATTGAATGAAATTGTGTTTAAATGAGATTAATTTGAAATTGTATAGATCAAGAATAAAAGAAATCGGACTTGGATCGGGAAAAAGCAAAAATAGTCGAATAGTCGATTTACATCGTTTGTCGATATCCGAGGTAAGTCTTTAAGCAATTAAACATCGTTAATTTTAAATTTAACTTAATTTAATATGCTGATTTGGAATTCATAGTTATATGGTAGAGTTAGCCCTTATTAAAATCACCAACAGCCTGGGAGGGAAGAAGTGCAAGGACATTTAGACCATGTCAATCAAGAATTGATAAAGTTATCAACAATAAACTTTATACCTTTGATATAAGAAGAACAAGCATAATAAGAGGTAGAAGTTTCAAGTTATTAGTGATTTCGACCATGATGACACACAGAGAAACTGTCATCTGCACGGAAACACCAAGAAAAGAAGCAGCTCCCAAAAGTGCATATCTGCAAAAACACCAAATTGTAGAGCACGTCAGCAATGATATTGTATGGTATGCAAAAAGAAAGGTGAGACTCTTAAGAATCAGTAAACAAAAGAGACAAAGGCAAATAAGAAACATGATTACCATTGACTGCAAAAACAGGTCATAACACGAGTGGACATATTCTTTATTTAAATTAAGATCTCTCTGTCATGTTTATGTATACAACCCCCCCCCCTTTTTTTCTTATGACAAGTATATATATATTTATCTAACTTGACTAATTACAGCTTTTTAGGAAACTTCAAAACTTAGTTTGGAGGGGCTGCATGGACCCAAATGCCAAAAGCATATTAATAAAACATTGTGAGTGGAATCATAATACCGATATAGATATTGATTATTCAAATTCCATAGAAGTAAAAGAAACAATGTACTTACGTTCCCTATTCAATATTGAGCTTCTTGTAGTGATTAACAGTAAAAAAACCAACCAGACGGCCATATGTTGATCCTATCATTATTCCAGGAACAAATTGACCAGCTGGAACAGCAGTACCAAATGTAATTACTGCTAAGGTATAAAACATAACCTGAAATCATTTGAATTGAAAGAAAATTCAGGCCAAGAACTATTTTCAGGGAAAAATGTATTAGCCTATTCTTCAGCTGTATAAATATTTAAAATAAATATAATCAATACTACTATTAAACAAACCTCCTACAAGTTTTCAACTAATAAATTTGGTCTGTTCCTGAACTGTTTAAATTGTGACCTGTAACAAATATATTTGGAGGATATAATATGAAAATTATAAAATATTCTGAATAATCATCCATTTTATGGAACGATTCTGCTCTGTTTCTTCATTCTATCTAATTAACTTCTTAAGCATTCTTTTTTTTTTTTAAGAAAATCGTAATTAGGAACAACATGATGAAGACAACATAAATATCTCAAGGGTTAAGAAATTTTCCCTCTTCAATATGAGATACAAAGGCACATTGTCTAAGCAAAGCAAATCACCATAACCTCAAGTAGCTTGGACATATTATACGCTATTCTATGATCCCAAGTACTTTAAATCTAACCATGTTTGCCTCTATTTCACCTTTTATCTCCAATTGACATACTGTTTAGCTAGACTCAACAGGAGAATGGAAGATGTTTCCCTTCTAATATGTTGTGTCCCTCCAACCCAGACTTTACATTAAAATTTCCTTTTCTAAGAAATTTAGAGAAGGAAGATAATTGGTCTACGGTTCTTGCTTAAGAAAAACAGGTATGCATCCCTGTCATGCTAACTTTACAATGTCATGCATAACAATAACCACATCAAGTATTTAAATTTTCAAAATACATCAACCGTATACTTGGAAAGAGTCAACAAGTTCACATAGCATTACCACAAATGCCAACAAGCTTTGGGCGCTGAATTCATGAATTGTTTTTGCACTAAACAAATTTCTGATGGCATCATCCTGTGACAAAAATAAACCTGTTAAAACAGAAACAAGCAAGGCAATAGCATTTCACAGGAAAGGAACATCTCAAAAGATTCGAGAAACCTGAGTATTGAAGAAGATAGTCGCAAGATCATTGTATTCCTTCTCCTTACTGCAGTAGAACTGCAGATAAAATTAAATCATATTGAGGAGAATTAACCTAAATGTGAATCAATCAAAACTTCAAGAAAAAAGGCAGGAATTAGAAAACAAAAACTTTGCTCTCTCCAAAATACTATTCATCTGAAAATATACGTATGTCGGTATGAATAAATATGTACCTATATGCATACAAATATAAAAATATTAGCACATAATTACATCAGCATGATGGCTCCTGAGATAAATCCACTCAGAAGACAAATATTTTAGAATAAATAAAAGCTACAAAAGAGTAAGAAAACAGGAAAGTTGAAATACTCTGTTAAAAAAGTTGTTCAAGGTTCAGAAGTAAGAAAGTAAATTTAAAGTATAGCCAGATGCAGTTCCTGTATTCTTGCAGTTAGTAAATTCTTAGTGATTTTAGCTGATATAATAGCAGATAAAAAACCACAACCATTATAGTCCGATAAGTACAAACTGGATAGAGAAAAACATTTACCAAATGAAACTGCATCATGATTTAAACAGTAAGGAAAACGTGGAATACCATGCATGTCAAGTTGATACAAACAGTAGGTAACTATATGAGCATATCTTACATTTACATAATTCCCATACATTCCAGGAGCCCTCGGGCATTCAATTTCAGAGTCAGGATCAGAGTCTGGACACGGACTGCATTTTCTCAAAAGTGGTAGTCCAAAAGTGGTTTAAAATATTAGACATGCTCATTGAGAACTCAAGCAGTTTCGACAGATACTAGAATTCTCACCTTGACTCGATTCCCTTTCTTGTGCAAATAATTTCTTCTCCACCGAGTTACATAAATAGTAAGTTGGTTAAACAAAGCTCCTGGGCTCAATAAAAGAATCAAAAAATATTAATAAAAAAGATATTGTAACATATACAACATGAACGAAAAACAAAGACTAATACTGATGGAGAAATTTGGGCCTACTTTTAATTAGGGTTATATCTCGTATTTTTAATTTTACTAGGATTTTATGTTTATAAGTAGATATCATTGTTATTGTAACTTTAATGAGGTTTTGCATAATGAATATTCGAGAATTTGAGATTGTGATTTTCTTCCAACTAATGATTCTCTTCTGATACTTTCCCTAGTCCTATGTTCGGTATTTTGGATTTTATTTTTATATATAAATATCATAAGAGCAGATGGCTGTACCTAGCAGACCTCCAATGACTCCAATAACCGCCATCGGTAACAATTCCTCAAAAGAGTAGTCTTCTTGACCACTGAAAAGGAAGAAAGTAGGAAAAAATGTTGGAAGCAGTTAATCTAAAGCCAGGCAAAAAGTTTTAGTTAAGATGCAAGAGCTGAAGGAAGTTCATATCCTAACCCTGATATATCCCATATTATGAAACCACCCAAGCCAAAATGTCCACAGTTTCCACTTTTACACCATTCCATTGCAGCACATACCACAACAGCCACAATTGCAGAAGTGAAAAAGACACGCCACATTAGTTGACTCCTCCACCTTCAAAAGGCAAAGGCAAAGTTCAAATGAATGTAAAGGTTGAGTTAAATACCTGTATGCATGTATGCATGCAAAAACATATGCATCCAAATCTATATCTGCATTTACACATGAATGAAAACAAAAGAATAATTGCATAACTTAAGATACATAAGGGAATGCAGGAAAATTAATTAAAAATGTAAACAGATTAGCCTCGGACAAACAAACTTGTTCATATACTTCAAAAAGTAGTTGAGAACAAAAACTATTTACCAAGATGTAACCTCTTCCAAGGCAAATAATACACCCCCAACTGGAGCTCTAAAAGCAGCAGCAACTCCAGCTGCACAACCACAGGTTACCTTTTCAAAATATTAGAAAAATAAATAAATGGGCAAAAAGTTCAAGGTACATCACCTCCATTGTTAGCAAAAATGATAGACAATGACCAAATATATCTAAGTTCAATTAAAGCAATCAACATCAATAGGAACCACAAAAAGAGATAATGGAAATATATAATAATATAATCATTCAGAAGTGGTTTATGGGAGAAAACAGCAACAATGGAAAGAATAGGGCTGAACAAACAAGTATGAAAGAAGATGGAACTCTAGAAAACTTAGGGTTTAGAAAAATCCTCTAATTTCTTTATATTAATTCAAAGAAGATGATAATAGTAATAATAATAAGAAGAATAAGAATAAGAATAATTATAATAATAATAATAGTAATGATAACGGCTGTAAAGCCTGCAACTTATTTATATAAGCTTCCTTTCTTGCAAGTAAAGTTACTAGGCTTTCTTGCAAGTGAAGTTTTATCTAGCCGTAGATTTAAACCCTAAAGAAACTTAATAATCCTAGTCATCCATAAAATATCTAATACTCAATTTTATTGAAATAATAAAATACTATAAAATAAATAAAAACTTCTGCATCATTCTCCCCGGCTTGGAAAATTTGTTCCAGTAAGAAAAACTTCACTTCAACATAAATTTCTCGACCGAAACTTTGCAGCTCTCCTTACACTACCCATGAACTTTCACTTGTTGTTTCGGCTAACCATTTCAACAAAAATCTCAAATATTGATTACCCCATCTAAACCAAGCTTCTTCAACATCAATCACATCTTCAATAACCTCTGTTTAGTCTTAGGAAGCTACTGCATATTATCTGAATTTTCAACATCATTTTTGGTGATGTTGCTTTCAGCAATATTTGTCGCCAAAACAAATTTTTGCTTCTTAGGTAGAGCACATAATGGTTAGCATAAAACCATGTAGAAAAAAATTCAAAAACTTGCTAGGATTCTCATGAAAGTTGTTTACTTTAATCTTGTCAAGGAGCTTAGAAGTGTCATCCCAGCCTAGAGGGAAACAAGAATAGCTCCATCAGCTTCATAGAAGCAAATATGTTTAATTGCAACCTCCACCGTACCAAAATGAATATGAGAACCTACCCATGCTTCAAGTGAATATCTTCTAGATGCACTGTAATGCTTATTTTGAGAATCAATGCCAATATCCATAGCTTCAAAAATAGGAAACTTCCCAGAACCGGATTCCATGAACTTGGGTGAAATAATAACACCTCACCATGTGTTGCTTGAAGTTGTTCAAACTGGATTTTCTCTCCAACTGGTTGGCTTTACCAACATGTTGATTTGACCCAATATAAACTTATGTTGCTTCAAATCTTCCAACAAGACTTCCAGCACACCTACTTCTCTTATAGCTTTATTGTATTCATCAAATGATAGGAGCTTTACGTAAAAAGAATGGTAGTTGAGCTTTAACTCTGATGTAACTGGTTGCTATGGTAAGCAACATAGAGACAACAATTCCTGTTTAGGAACACCATTCACTACAATCACAGCATATTCAAGAATTTCAAGATTAAGAGAGAAATAATCCTCATTTGCTGACACGACTTAATAGTTTCCAAGATGACTAGAAAAAATTTAAACATTCTGTTTAAAAGTTCTGCCTATTGATTCCTGGTATCTGCCTTCAGAAAAATGTCTTGCAACAAATTCATTTTTGTACTCATTAAAATGAGATGAAAGTCTGGACGCCAAGGAAAACGGTCACGCAAAAGCATTAACAGAAAGTCCACATTCATGCCTCTTTCACCAAGACTCTCTCCTTTTTCTGAGGATATTCTGACACCATCTATTTCAATTGAAACCATTCGGAACCTAACGTTTAGTTGCAGCTCTCAGAAAGATAGCTTTCATGTTGGATGCAAGATGTTTTCCTTCAAAAGACTGCATCACCTTTGCACTGTTACTTTCCTTCAAGCTTTCTTGGTTTTTCTGAAGTTCAGCACTGAGTTCTCTTGGCAAAATATTATTCGAAAGTAGAAATTGCATCAGCTCTCTTTAATCTAGAATTATCACAAGGCATTGTGTCCCCTGAGATATCCAAGAGATTTTTGACTGACCTCCAATCCTCACCTTCCCTAAGGTTGTGGCTGTCATTCTATGAAGAACCGAAGGCTCTTCCTCTATTGGTTACACAAGAACTTCTCCACTTTATTTAGAATATTCATCATAGATAGGTTCTAATAGATCATAATCTTGCTCTTCCGCATGCATCTTGCAAAGAGAACAAGCAACTTCAACATTAATTCCACTCTCATTTAATTCTAGGGCATGCACTAACCGCTCTTTCAATCCACCTCGTAGCGCAGGGTCTATGGGTCCAACATCATAAAAGGGGTTTTCTTTCTCACCAAAATTAGATTTATCAGTGAGACTACCTTCCAATATGTCAAATTGATTGGGGCACCTTCCAGAATCTCCATCAAGGTTCTCTCTTGTTCCTGTTGCAACCAAGCATAACGTGCATGTGATAATTCTTCAATTGCACCTTGTAGCGCAGCCAATTCTGTTTTTTGATCCTGATTTCCTCCTCCTCAAACTCTTATCAACCCAACCATGGCTTAAAAGCAAACCTTAACATAGACCTCAGATCTAATTAGGCTCTAATAGCAAAACCAACGTGGTTAAAGGGAGAAAACAGTGACAACAGAAAGAATTAGGGCTGAACAAACAAGTAGCAAAGATGGAACTCTGGAAAACTTGGGGTTTTACCAGAACCTCCAGTTTCTTTATATCAATTCAAAGAAAATAATAATAATAATAATGTAAAGTTATATAAGCTTTCCTTTCTTGCAAGTAAAGTTACTAGGCTTTCCTGCAAATAAAGTTTTATTCTAGCCCTAGATTTAAACCCAAAAGATACTTAATAATTGTAGCCATCCATAATATATCTAATGCTAAATAAATAAAATTGAAAGAGTAAAACATTATAAACTAAATAAAAGCTCCTGCATCAGAAGGATTGATCTTTTAACAGCTATACGTGAAATAGGAGAAAATCCATGAAGTTATTCTCTCATATATACTCTCCAGATTTATTAATCAAAAAGACTCACAAGACCATGACGATCCCGATCACTCTTGAAACCTTGAAGCCACCTAGAACTTATATGATATTTTGTGGATCCACCCTGAATAAACACATCACACAAAATTAAAATTTAGCATGGAAAGTTCTATAGAGATGCTACACATACAACAGCAAAAATGTTAAACTTTCAAGGCAGCATTGAATGTAGATACTATCGTTAAAATACACTAATATTGCATTCCAAGTTTACAACCAAGAAATAGTTGTGGTACAAAATCACCCTCCTCTCTTCAAGGACTACTAATCAAGTCACTCATTATAAAACTGTGAAATTTTCAGAGCAAATTATGGTGAAAATCATATCTTGACATTAGCATACTTTTAATACTATGTGCTTACTTGTCCAAGAAGAGATGCAATACAAACGCCAGTATGGACAAGAGGACCTTCTTTTCCCAGAGCTAACCCACCTCCAACTGAACCAATACTTCCAAAAATCTACAAATTACAATGACAAGAATGCAACTGGAATAGATCTAGATACAGTAAATGGCATGGATACGGATTGATAAACCTAAAAACCCTAATCTAAATTTAAAAGAATTTTAAAATACTACCAGCACATAAATTTTCTACTAAAAAAGCTGTGAACCATAAATGGACAACTGGTTTATGTCTCAGCAACAAGATCATGCTGGCAAGATTATCATACCTTTCCAATCAAGGTTCTAAGAAGAAGGATACCAGGAATATCAATTCCTGAGGATTAAGATAAGCATTGGATCGTCAGACTACACAACACTTATGACAGAGCATTAACATTAATGAGTATTGTGTGGAAAATGGATTGGAAAATATCAAAACTTACCATTCAAATAACCCTTGATTTCAGGAATACCAGATCCTGCTGCTGCTGGAGCAAATTGGGTAATGATAGATACAGAAGAAAAGACTAAGGCTAAGTTGATTAGTATGTAAATTAGACAACCAGCCAGATATGACTTCTGTATTATGTTAAATGTCAAGGAAAACTTCCATCCAGCAAAGTTCTCGACTGAAATATTGATAAATACAGCAGCAAATCCAGTACCTGAAAAGAAATTACATAAAAACCATCCATTCTACCAGATACTTTATGGGAAAAAATTCATCCAAGAAAGGGATAGAAGTTCGCTATCTATACAAAAAGGATCACTTAAAAGCAGAGCAATATGCAAACTCTTAATTTAATCCAGGTCAAATGACGATTCATCTAATTATCACTAAATCTTTCTCCGCCTATCAATTATGGAAATGAAGAATACTATTTCACCACTTACGAGCATAGTTTCCGAATACGTTGTATGTGTCGATTCAAGGTACATGTGCAGAGCACACGTTGGGGTTGTAGTATGTTAGGACGGTGACCCAACTGAATACATAAATAGAAAGACCACAAACCTAGCTTTTCATCAGGTCTCAAGGCTGAAGAACTGAACTGCTAGAAGAATGCACTGGTAGCAGTGGCGGGTCACTGGTGAAGAAGAAAGGCACCATCAAAGAGGCTGAAACCATCTTTGCAGAAGGTATTTACATCCTAATCTTAAAATAAGATGGTAATCATATTTAGGAGCAAACTTCTCCCGGGCTCTCAACTCCCCCTTTTTTTTCATTTCTTTTTCTTCAACGGAACTCTTTCTGTTTCAGTCTTTGTGGAGAATCAACACCAACCAGTGATATTGAGACACTGAGCAAGGGCTTCTGATTCATGGTTTGCTGGGTTTGTGAAATTGGACCTCGTACCAGGCGATCCAGTTCATGCTACAAGGGGTAAGGTAGTGAAGTAGGGGTAGGTGGTGCAAATTTAAGGTAAAACCGAATTAATTCGGATATACTGTCGAATTTAGTTAAGCAATCAGTTAACTAAATTATAAATTAATTTAGTCGGACTCGGTTAATAATTTTTTAAAAGTTCGGTTAACGGTTAATTCGGTTCGAAATCAGTCGAGTTAACTGAATTAACCGAATTTAATAAATAATATTATAATATATAAGTATTCAATCAGTTCGGTTAATTTTTTGAAAATATAAATTAATTAATCAGTTAAGTCGGTTAATTTTTTATATGTTTTATAGTTGTTTTAACTAAAAATAAAATATATATATAAATAAAAGGTCGGCTAATTCAGTTAATTGTAGTTCAGATCGGTTAACTATTAAATACTCCTAATTAGGGGAACTATGCTCGAGTGCAAACTATGTAAAATATAATTTTCAAACAATCTTAACTACCCATTATGATTCTAAACTTTTTACCCTTTCTAAGTTATTAAAAATTAGAAAGATTTAGTAAATAAATGAAACTAAAATAAATGTCACTCCATTCTCCCAAATTAAAATCATTCCATCAAATACAACCCAAAATGTCAAAATCAGCTTAAAAAATAAATTTCTCCTTTTAAAAACCACAAAATCTAAGTCGAAACTGATTCCAGAAACAATAACTTACCGATGCCTATAAGCAAAGCGAAGAACCATTTCATCCCCGCGTTATATCCAACAAAAAGCTTTCCTCTCTGTGCCTAAATTATTAAATTCCAAAACACACAAAAAAATATAGTTCAAAAAAGCCTAAAAGATCAATAACTTAAAACTGAAAATTTACCCTTCTTTTCTTTACTTTCAAATTTAAAGTTACAGTTACATGTTCTTCTCAATAAGCATAGTTCTCAATAACTTCGTAATCTAGGCTCTCTACACAATTCCTATTGTTTGTAGTACTCAACAGTCCAACTCCGTCAAGATCACCTTCTTCCGAACGTGGAAGCCGAGACCAAACAAGCCTCGCCGTTTCCATTCCGTTTTGAAAACAATTCGATAATATGATCAATCAATTTTCAAAATCGATTGACCTCTTGAAACAATGCTACAACCCACTACGCTTCCACCAAATAATCTCCTTCAATTAATTTAAAAACAATTAGGAACGGAAAAGGAGAAAATTGACAGATAAGATTTTTGGAATGGAACGTTTCATGATTCGTAAACTGAAATATGAGAGAGAGAGAGAGAGAGAGAGAGATTCTCTAGCATAGTAACTTAACGTATTTCTCCATGTTCTTTCTATTTTAATAATTGAGATTTTTACGGTTGTTCCAATATGGGTCAAATATATTCCATAACTTTGAATCATATAAAAGAATGAACGGAATTATAAATAATGTGAAACCCTCTATTTGTAAGATTTAGTGGTATATATTGAATTAAATCCATGGTTAACATTATTAAGTCACTAATATTTTAACTAGATAGAATTTATTATGGGTTCCACGAATCGAGCCAATTTAAGTAAGTCAAATGAATCATATTTAATTAGTTGACCTTCATAGATACTCTATGTGCATTCGTCACAAGTTTTGATCTGCAGCCCGTGACATTCTTCCTTACTCATTCTCACGACGCCCTCGTTACGTCCTCAAATTGACATTATTTTAACTCGTCTCGAAACTATCTCGATGTCTTGACTTATGTCTTTGTCATCCCCTAACTCGAACTTTATTTCTCTCTTGTGCATCTTGTTCGCAAGAGTCCACCACTCTTACTTACCCCCATTGTGACTTACCTAGATTGTGATCCCTTAGATCCTCACAAATAGGTTTAGGCATGTCCACATTGAACACTAGACTAGCCTTGAGTTTTCGTCTATGTACACTTTTATTTTTTGAACAGATTGATTTAATAAAATTATTCATAAATTACATTAATACACTTTATATATTGTCTTCAATAGTTTTTCCATGCAAAGCAAAATGGAAGTAAATATTGACTCACTGGTTATATAATATTTAACTAATATTAAGCGGTATTACGTGGTTAGATTGTAATACAGAAAGACATCTTATATTAGTGGATGAGCCTAAACATGTCCTTAGTCTAATAAAAAATGAGCAAAACAATTGAAAGACTAATATGTCGTCTATCAAGTCCAATTGGGGAGATGATTTATCTTGTGCATCAGAGAAGATGACTCCTAGAAGATAGAAATGTAGATGTGACTAACTGGACTGATAGTACATCAGATAAGACCCATGTAGAATAGATCCTAAATCTGTTTTGTTGGCTTCGGTGCCTTAAGTGTAGTATTTTCGTCTAAGTACACTTGTAATTTTTCGAACAGATTGGTTAATAAAATTGTTAATGAATTACATTAATACTTTATATTATTGTCCTCAAACATTTTTTACACGCAAAGTAAAATGGAAGTAATTGTTACTTATTGATTGTCTAATGTTTAACTAATACTTAGCGGTATTACGTGGTTAGATCGTAATACCAAAAGACAAATTGTATTAGTAGACGAACCTAAACATGTCCTTAGTCTAATTGGAAATGAACAAACCAATTGAAAGACTAATATGTTATTTATCAAGTCCGATTGGGGAGATACTTTGTCATTAAATAAAAATAATACATATTTTCTAGAAAACAAACTCCCTTAAGTATTAGAAAAGACCTAATTTGCCACAATAAATTTTGGCAGATCACCTTTACTTAAGTTGCTTGAGAAAATGCCTAATTACGCTAAGTTTCTTTGTGAAATCATGTATAGGCATAAGAATATAGGCAAAGGTGAAATGATAACTATGAATGCCGAGTGTAGTGTTGGTATAGCTAGGAAAATCCCACCTAAGCTTAAAAATCTCGAAAGCTTTTTTATACCTATAGAGATGGTGGAGTGAAATTTGGGAAAGCTCTTTGTGATTTAAGAGCTAATATTAATTTAATATCTCTCTATCTAATGTTGATTAAGCTTATGGGATTTACAAGATACATAGGCAACCTTGCAATTAATCGATAGATATCTTTGGTGCAACCTAAAGGTGTTCTAAGGACGTATTAGTGAAAGTGAGATAGTATATTCTTACGATCTATTCCATTGTGTTAGACTTTGAGGAGTACTTAGACATTCTCATTTGTTAGGAGGACCATTCTTAACCACTTCTAAATCAACTATTGACTTACAAAAAGGTGAACTAACTATGAAAATAGTTAGTGAAGTAGAGGTGTTTAAATGTGTTAATGCTTGTCCTGACATGGGAAATTCTTCTTATATTGTTTATGCTTGTCACTTGATTAGTTCTTTGTTTCCTTATGTTATTAATGAACTTGGTCAAAGGCAATAGTAGCGGTGGGAAGTTTCAAATACATTTTTGAGGCCACGAGGAGTTAAGCTGAGAAAGAGCCTGACAATGTTTCAGTGCTCAAAGAACGAGGGTTACATAACTCGTTTAAGGAACAAATAGAGATATCAAGTGTCGAGCACCCTTATTATGCATCATTTTGAGGGCGTAACAAATCTCCCGAGAAACACTTTCTATACTTTATTTTAAAATTGAATGTTTTGTAAATTATTTGGATGTTTTATATTGTAATTTGGATTTTGGTTTTTTGGATTTTATTTTTGTGTTTTGGAATAGGATCTTATTAGTGTTTCATATAGAGTTTATTTTTCGATTGAATGTTGAGAATGAAATAAAATTAAAAAAAGGAATGTGGTCAGTGCCACAAAGCATTCTTGTCATGGTCGCAACAGTAATGGTAATTAAGTCATAATGGCATATATTATGTGTAGCGTCATGACACAGGAGTTTTAGTGTCGCAACATTCCCGATAGACCCAAATGAAAATTTTGATGTTTAAAATAGAGGCAAAGTCACTAAAATGAGACAACAATTTTGTGACACGAGTGATAATCTACTTTTAGTCTCACGACACCAAGGCCTGGATGTCGCGATAACTCCAAGTCATGACCTAGTCTAACAAATACATTTAAAACTACTGTTTTAAGCCCTATACACTCAAATTTATTTTATTTTTCATCTTTTGAACCCCCAATATCTCTTATTCTTCCTTTTTTTCTCTCGTTTTAAGGTTTACAAGCTAAGCTTTTGTTCCAAAGATTTATACTATCAATGATTTTTTTTTTTTGCATTTTATTTCTCATCTTTTCTTCAATTTTCAACACTAGTCTTCAAGTTTGGAGTTCAAAGCAACCAAGGCGATGCCCTTTTTCATCTTTTACTTTTACAAAACCGAGGTTAATGGTTCCTAACTCTTTCTTTTAGTGTGCTTTAATTGATACTTTTGCAAAATCAAATTTTGACTATTTATCTTGGTTATTTGTGACTAATGACAACATTATTTAGATGCTATTACAATTCTACTATTAATTGATTTTGTTGTGTTGTGATTTGTAGAACTAGTAAAAGGTTTTGGGTTATTACTTGGTTGATTGAAATTTTTTTTGTGAGGCTAGTTGGTTAGATTCCTTGTAGTTGTTAGGCATTGTTGTTATTTAACAATAATGGTTAAATTAGTATCTATGACTCCAAAAGGCAAGAAAAAGGAAAAAAAAACCCAACCAGAAAAACCACTATATCTAATTTTGTAAATTGAGTCCATGAGATTATAAGAAAAAGGAATTACAAAGTTAGCATGAGAATATATTAGTAAACAGTCGAGTAATTTAATTAAGAAAATCATTAATTAAAATAAAAAGTCTAAATTGCAAAATGTTCAATTACTATTTAGTTTTAATTTAAAAAAATGGCAAGGGGCATAGTTAGAAATTAAGTGAGGGATTATAAAATAAATTAACCAATTTCATACAAAATTAGTGGAATGAAATGAAGATACTCACCAACTATTAAATAATTATTATATATAATGCCTTATATTAAAGGTTAATTTAAATTTATTATACTTAATTATTCCATTTAAACTATATATATGAGAAAGTCAGAAAGAGAAGGTAAAAGGCATATAGTTCTTTTATGTTGCTTGTAACACATTAATTTGACCCAATCACCGAGTTCAGGTACCAAGTGCCACAACCAACCTAAATAACTTAGCAAAATTTTGTTACTTGATTTACTTACGCACCTATACAATATCAATTTATACATACATTAGTATCACTCGATCTTACTCAATTGCATGAACAACATCATATTACAAAATTTAACTTCTATTATAACTCATATCATACGAGCATTGAATTCTTACAAACTTTCTACCTTATTAAACGTAACAGTTATTTACAAATTTTAAGTTGAGGCTGTAATATAGATACACAAAATTTAATCCCCGAGGTGTAGCCTCTAAGGGTGCCTCTCTATACACATGAAACAACTTCAACACCCAACACATAAATCTAGTGGATTTTGGCTTGTCCCTTCCCATAAGGTCCCGACAATTCGTATTCCTGCATACAAGACATGTAACATCCTGAAATAGGGCTTAGTTAGAATAGTGGTTCCGGGACCACAAATACGGCATCAAAATATTTATTTTATGATTATTATGAGGCCTAGAATATGAATATATGCACGTGTTAAAGTTTCATGAAGAAATTCTAAGTATAAGATGTCCAATTGGAAATTAGGGATTAAATTGAATAAATTGCAAAACTTGATTTCTAGAAGCAATTTGTATGAAATTACTTTAGATTATGAATTAGAAGGTCTTGGAGAGAAATTTTCCCAAATTCTAAATTTTTGGACAAAAATGGGCTTGCATGGATAAAATTTTAAAGAAAAGGCATAAGGGCATTTTGGTCATTTGTCATTTTAATGAATTAAAATGGGAAAAATCAAGCCAAAATCAGCCATTTTTCTTTTCCATGGCTGCCGAAAATTGAAGAGACACCATAGCTAGGGTTTTCAACATTTTCAAGCTTAATAGTAAGTGCTCCCAAGCCCCCTTTTCATGCTCTTTTTATTTTCGAAAACCCGGTAGCTTGCTCTCTCCATTTCTACCCATATTTTGTGCTAGGGTTCATGTTTAAAAATTTACCCATGCATGAGTTGCTTTTATTTTGATGGATTATGGAGGAATAAGAAAGATTAATGTGTATTAAACATATTTTCCTAGTTGATTTTCATGAAAAACCCTTATAGGGACTATTTTGCAAAAGCTGTAAATGTATGGTAGAAATGAGAAAATAATGGATAATGTGGGCTACCATAAGAAGGAAAAGTGTTTGGCTAGGCTTGGGTAAGATAGAAAGTGTATGTGTTTCGTTATACGATCCTAGGGACTAAATCGTAAAAATGTCAAAGGTTAGGGGCAAAATGGTCATTTAGACCAGAAGTAGATATTAAACTTGAAATACATAATGTATCGTATTAATGAGTTAATTTTGTTGATATAGACCCTGAGGAACAAATTCTGGAGGTCGATCGTGGTAAATGCAAGGTTTCGGAATAACCGAAACATAACTCTGAAACGGATACCAGGTAAGTTTGGATAACTTAAAGTAAACCCCTAATATGTATAATTGTATGATTTATGAATGCATGATGATTATATTTATTATTGGCATGAATATCATAGAAATGCATATTTGACGATAACACGTGAAAAATGTCTCAGTTGAGATTAAAAAGGGAATTCGATGGACAAACCCTCTTTGAACTGAGATCCTACATATGTTGCAGCAAGGATTTAGCCTGGACGGGTAATCCGAGATCTCAAGTATGAAAAGGAATCAAGCCTGGACGGGTGTTCCTTGAATGATCAAGCCTCCCAAAGAATATGTGTGCATTATGGATTTAACCCAGATGGGTAATCCGATTAGGATCTAAATTTAGATTGGACTGGTAATTCAGATCCGAGTTCATTAAGGGTGGTTCTCGCTATAAGGGATTTAGCCTGGACTGGTAATCCTGCCATATAATGTAAGGTTCGCGGGAGTGTGTATATGAAATGAACATTCGTAAGAATTGACGGATTCCATCGAGATTTCTTAGAAACTCAACGGGATTAATATGATGTATGTCAATAAGATGATGAATGATGAGCTTATCTACATAAATTATATGATGCTTTGTTATGTAACTAACTCATTGATTGAGTGCATGTGATAGAAAATTGTTTCATAATTGATGTTTTCATGATTTAAATATGGATGTATGCTAATTACTCGGTAAGTTTACTTTCCGATTATTCGAGCTTACTAAGCATGAAAATGCTTACCCCCTCTCTTTTCCCCGTTTTACAGAGCTTGAGGACTCATAAGGATTGGAAGACGGTTGGAGAAGCAACACACTATCAACTAGTCAAGCTTTGGTATAAAGACACTTCTATTTTGTTAATGGCATGTATAGGGCTTTGAGTATCTTGTCATATTTTTCATTTGAATTGCCAAATGAAGG
Organism: Gossypium hirsutum; assembly: GCF_007990345.1. Lineage (NCBI taxonomy): Eukaryota > Viridiplantae > Streptophyta > Magnoliopsida > Malvales > Malvaceae > Gossypium > Gossypium hirsutum. Next base: position 50,621,674 of record NC_053433.1, on the reverse strand, counting down.
CATGTAAAGATGTATTCATCTTTTGTAGAAGGCCATGAAGATTGGCATATTTTGAAGTATGCTATAACCTACCTTTATATGCATGTTTATGTTCTTATACAATGGGTCGTTACCAATTGGCAATGAGTCACGTGAACGAGCCAATTTCGAACGAATTAAAGCAACATGGAAACCCATAACATAAAAGGGGAAATAACCGTTTATGTATGAAACCAATGATATGAGGTTTTCATACAACCATCTTCATTAAGATTATTTACAAATGTAAAATTTTGTTTTCTCTCAAACTTGGTAACCACTAAGCCCAAGTAGTAAAAAAAGGTGACTAAAGGCTTGGAAAATAGCCTATTAAGGTCCACATGGTTAGACACACGGGCGTGTGTCTAGGCCATGTGTGACACACGGTTCATCCCCATGGGCGTGTGGCATGGCCGTGTGTCCCCTGCACCTAAAACTTTAAGTCAAATTGGCACACGAGTAGGACACACGGGCGTGTGTCTGGGCCATGTTAATTTAACAGAATGCTCAAGTTTTGGACACGGAGTGAGCACACGGGCGTGTGTCTTGGCCGTGCCTAAATGTCAGTGTTGCCCACGGGTTAAAGGCATGGACGTGTCGTAGGCCACATGGGCGTGGGTGACCACATGGCCCATCATACACGGGCGTGTGGCACTTCTAAATAAGGAAATTTTCTAAAGTTATTAAATGTTCCCTGTCCTATCCCGAACTATCTCTATGTATATTTAGGGCCTCGAAGACCTATTTAAGGACAAGATGTGAATGTCTGAAAGTTTCAAATCTGAGCTAAACCTGGTGAGTTGATTCAGTATGTTTTAACTGTAAAGTTCCGGTAATACCTCAAATCCTATCTTGATAATGGATACGGGTGAGGGGTGTTACATTTATTGGTATCAGAGCTACGGTTTAGTTGGTTCTAGGACTACTTTAGAGGATGGTAAAGTTCGCTATACATGCCATTATTCGAGTGTTGATAGTGTGACGTCTCTTAATGGTTTAAATTGTTTTGAATATAGTAAATGTCTTCCAATCAAGCACAAGAAGAGTCTGAGGGAGCCGAGAGCCATGCTCCAGCTTCCGTACAGCAAGTTGTATCTAGTAGTAGTAGAAGATTAATGTCAAAAAGCCAAGAAGAGGCCCAAGCTTCCTTTTTTGATATGATGGATGAATGGTTTGGGGATTATCTAAGAAATTGCCCCAATATACCAAGACCTCCCCCGCCCCCTAACCAACCTGATGAGGATGTGCCAAAGCCCTGTTATAAGCTTAGGAAGTATGGGGCTGAGGAATTCATAGCGAAAGTTGATGATGACGCTGAAAGAGCCGGGTTCTGGCTCGAAAATACTACATGGGTGCTAAATGATTTGTCATGCACAGCCGAGGAATGTTTGAAATGTGTTGTGTCCCTTTTGAAGGACACTGCATACAATTGGTGGAAAACTGTATCCTCGGTAGTGCCGAAAGAGAATATTACTTGGGATTTCTTCCAAGCAGAGTTTAGGAAGAAATACATTAGCCAACGTTTTTTGGACTCGAAGCAAAAGGAGTTCCTGGAACTCAAACAAGGTAACAAGATTGTAGCTGAATACAAGAGAGAGTTCGTACGACTAAGTGAGTACGCAACTGAATGGGTCCAAACTGAATCGGAAAGGTGTAAACTCTTTGAGGAAGGCCTGAATGAGGACATCAAATTGTTGATTGGGATCTTGGAAATACGGGAGTTTGCCGCATTGGCCGATTGAGCCAAGAAGGCTGAGGAACTTAATAATGAAAGAAAACAAGCTAAAAGAGAGGCTCGAGTTGCGAGCAAGAGGCCTAGCTGTAAAACACTATCGTTCTCCACGAAGAAAGCCAAGAGTCATCATGAACGCTCCACTTCGTCAGTGGGATATTTGGGTAGATCAAGAAGCTCTAAGCGACGAGGTCAAAAATCTTCCTCTCCGATGGTGACTAGTGTGGGGAGTGTAGATGATAAAAAACCAAAGTGTAAGAGCTGCAACAAATTTCACTTCAGAGAGTGCCGAAAGAAAAGTGGTGCATGTTTTAGATGTGGTTCTCTTGATCATTTTCTCATAGATTGCCTAGAACAAACTGAAAAGGAAGTGGAAATAGCCCCGAAGTCGAGTGTTCCCATTCCACGAGGTAAACCTCTGAGACGCCCTAGGAGTGCTAGTGGCAGTCGAGTTGTGATGAAAGACGCTGCAAAATTAGAAGTTCGAGCCCCAGCAAGAACATATGTGATACGTGCTCGAGAGGAAGCCTCTACTCCCGATGTTATTACGAGTACTTTCTCTCTTTTTAATACAAGTGTTATTGTTTTAATTGACCCGGGGTCAATGCATTCATATATCTGTATGAGATTGGCGTCTAGTATGAACATATCTGTTGAACCTACAGAATTCATCATTAGAGTGTCGAACCTACTAGGCAGATCCATCCTAGTTGATAAAGTCTGTAAGAATTGTCCTTTGACGATTCAAGGTCATTGTTTTCTGGCTAACCTTATGTTAATACCATTTGACGAATTTGATGTAATACTTGGTATGGATTGGTTAGCCCTTCATGATGTAACTGTGAATTGTGGTAGCAAGTACATTAAGTTAAAATGCCCGGATAGTAAGATTTTACGGGTCGAATCAAGAGAATTGGGTTCTCCACTGGTTGTAATTACGACAATGGTTGCTCAGAGATATATGAGGAAAGGATACGAAGCTTACCTTGCGTTTGTGATGAACACTAAGGAAACTGAATTGAAGATTGAGTCAGTGCCGATAGTATGTGAGTATTCAGATGTGCTTCCGGAGGAATTACCTGGATTACCTCCTGAAAGGGAAATAGAGTTTGGTATTGAATTGGTGCCAGAGACGACTCCTATTTCTATTGCCCCGTATAGAATGGCACCTACCGAGCTGAAGGAGTTAAAAGCACAGTTGCAAGAGCTGATAGATAAAGGATTCGCTAGGCCAAGTTTTTCACCTTGGGGTGCCCCTGTGTTGTTCGTAAAGAAGAAAGATGGTTCGATGAGACTATGTATCGATTATCAGCAACTGAACAAGGTGACTATCAAGAATAAGTATCCTTTGCCAAGGATCGATGATTTGTTTGACCAGTTGAGAGGAGCCACCATATTCTCTAAGATAGACTTGAGGTCTGGCTATTATCAATTGCGAGTTAAAGACTCGGATGTACCCAATACAGCTTTCAAAATGAGGCATGGCCATTATGAATTTCTGATCATGCCGTTTGGGTTGACGAATGCACCAGCTGTGTTCATGGATCTAATGAATAGGATCTTTCGACCATACTTGGATAAGTTTGTTGTTGTGTTTATTGACGACATTTTGATCTACTCTAAAGATGAAACAAAGCATGCGAAACACCTGAGAATTATATTGCAGACCTTGCGGGAAAAGCAACTGTATGCTAAGTTTAGCAAGAGTGAAATTTGGCTCCAGGAAGTTGGAGTTTTGGGTCATATAGTTTTGGGTGAAGGCATCCGAGTTGATCCAAGTAAGATTTCTGCTATTGTCGAATGGAGATTGCCTAAGAATGTAACCGAGGTTAGAAGCTTTTTAGGCTTAGTCGGTTACTATCGAAGGTTTGTAAAAGGATTTTCCATGATAGCGACTTCGATGACGAAGTTGTTATAGAAAGATGTTAAGTTTGATTGGACAGAGAAGTGTCAGCGAAGTTTTGAGAAGTTAAAGACATTGCTGACCAAAGCTCCTGTTTTAGTACTTCCTGAACTGGGAAAGGAATTTGTGGTCTACAGTGATGCATCCTTAAATGGATTGGGTTGTGTGCTTATGCAAGATGGAAAGGTGATAGCCTATGCTTCATGGCAATTAAAGTCTCACGAAAAGAATTATCCAACCCACAAACTAGAACTAGCTGCTATTGTTTTCGCCTTAAAAATTTAGAGGCATTATCTGTATGGCGAGACTTTCCGTATATTCACGGGCCACAAGAGTTTGAAATATTTGATGACTCAGAAAGAATTAAATTTGAGACAGTGGAGATGGTTAGAGTTAATTAAGGATTATGATTTGATTATCGACTATCACCCAAGAAAGGCGAATGTGGTCGTCGATGCATTGAGTAGAAAATTTCTGTATGGTTAGAGAGCTATGGATGCTCGTTTGAAATTGCTTGATGATGGTTTAGTTTTGGTCGAGTTGGAGGCTAGGCTGACATTTCTGTAGGAAATTCATGATGCTCAGCTTAAGAGTGATAACTTGCAAGCAAAAAGGGCTCAATGTGAGTCTGGTGTCGAATCAGATTTCTGAATCAGTCTTGATGGATGCTTAATGTTTAGAGATAGGGTTTGTCTGTTCACCCGGGAAGTACGAAGATGTACAATGATTTAAAAAAGATGTACTGGTGGAGTGGCATGAAAAGAGTTGTTTCCGAATTTGTATCGAAATGCCTAGTATGTCAGCAAGTTAAAGCTAAACATCAAGTGCCTTCAGGTTTGTTACAGCCTGTAATGGTCCCTGAATGGAAGTGGGACAGAGTTACTATGGATTTTGTGACAGGATTGCCATTAACTCCGAAAAAGAAAGATGCCATATGGTTATAATGGATAAATTGACAAAGTCGGCTCATTTCATTCCGGTAAGGACGAATTATTCTCTTGATAGATTAGCCGATTTGTTCATTTCTGAGATAGTAAGATTGCACGGAGTACCACTGTCAATTATTTTGGACAGAGATCTGAGGTTCACTTTAAGATTTTGGAAGAAGTTGCAAGGAGCCTTGGGTACAAAGTTAAGCTTTAGCACAGCTTTTCACCCTCAGGCCGATGGCCAGTCTGAGCGGATGATTCAGATTCTCGAGGACATGTTGCGTTGTTGCATCCTCGAATTTCAGGGTAGCTGGGAAAAGTACCTGCCATTGGTAAAATTTGCCTACAACAATAGTTTCCAAACAAGTTTGAAGATGGTGCCTTATAAGGCCTTGTATGGCAGGAAGTGCCGAACTCCATTGTACTGGACAGAACTCAAAGAAAATCAAATTCATGGAGTTGATCTGATTAAAGAAACTGAAGAAAAAGTTAAAGTGATACAGGGTTGTCTAAAAGCAGCATCAGATAGGCAAAAGTCTTATGCTGATCTGAAAAGAAAGGAAATTGAGTTTCAAGTTGGAGATAGAGTATTCTTGAAAGTATCTCCATGGAGAAAGGTATTGAGATTTGGTCAGAAAGGTAAACTAAGTCCACAATTTATCGGACCGTACGAGATTACCGAAAGAGTTGGACCGTTAGCCTATTATTTGGCGTTGCTACCCGAACTGGAAAAGATTCATGACATGTTCCACGTATCCATGTTAAGGAGATATAGATTAGACCGCTTTCATATGATTTTGCCAACTGAGATTGAAATTTGACCTAACATGACTTATGGTGAGGAACCGGTGAAGATATTGGCTCGTGAAGTTAAACAGTTAAGAAATAAAGATGTGGCTCTTGTAAAATTTCTATGGCATCGACATGGTGTAGAGGAGGCTACATGGGAGCTGGAAGAAACCATGAGGAGTCAATATTCGAATTTGTTTTCTGGTAAGACTTTCGAGGACGAAAGTCCCCAAGGGGGAGAAATGTAACATCCTGAAATAGGTGTAACGCCTCGTACCCGAGACCGTCGCCGGAGTCGAACACGAGGTGTTAACAGACTTAATTCATTACTTAAACAGCTCAAACAATTTATTTTTAAAATTTCCAGTTAAACTAGCAATCTGCGCCACAGTCGCTTAAAAATTCATATCTTGAGTTACGAAACTCGAAATCTAATTCCATCAAATTTCCCTGAAAATAGACTCATTTATCTATTTACTAATTTGTTTATAGAATTTTTGGTCGAGCCAATTAGTACAGTTTATTAGTTAAAGTCTCCCCTATTTCAGGGTTTGACTGCTGTGACCTCTGTGTATTACGAATCAGATATCTCTCTATACAGAATTTCAATGACTATGAAGTTTGTTTCTCCTAAAACTAGACTCAATAAGGAATCTTTAAATATAAAGAATGACTTCTAATTATATTTTTACAATTTATGATAAATTTTTAAAGTCAGAACAGGAGATCCAGCAATCACTCTGGCCCTGTTTCACAAAAATTCAAATATCTCATAAAATATAATTCATATACCTGTTTTGTTCAATCCATATGAAAATAGACTCATTAAGCTTCAATTTCATAACATACTCATCATTTAATTCCATTTCTACTATTTTTAGTTATTTTTCAAATTTACATCACTGCTGCTGTTAGAATCTATTTTATGGTAAATTTTACCTATTTCATGGTTTCCATGGATTAGCTAGCAATTTGACATACATAACACCAAATATGATCATGATTAGCCATTACAATGGCTAATCATTACCAAGCATTTCCATACCACTCAATAACCATATCATAAGACCATATATACAAAATGATTATAATGCTATACATGCCATTCTCAAAATATACAAGCCATTATGCCAAGATGGTATACAGATAGTGTGAGCGAACCTCCGATCGTTCCCGATTTCCGAGCTGGCTTGTCAAAACTACAAGGAATGAAAAGGATGGAGTAAGCATAAATGCTTAGTAAGTTCACATGCAAATAGCAAGTAACATAACCATATAAGCAAACATAAAACATCATTTGCATAATCATCACCAAGACATTCATATCATATTTTCATTTATCATCTTACCATATTATTGTTATATCGATTTTTCAACCCGAGGGTTAAGTACATACCTGTTCAAAGTATCCATTTCACAACACTCACCAATACGTCCCTTTCATCTCTAGTAGTCCTCCATTTGAGTAGAACTTTACCCGTTGAACACATCGGAATATAATTCGAATACATGGAAAGTTTGCACATAAGTGCCACATATGTAGCCAAGCTACCATGTAACCCGCCCATAAGCGAACTCGGACTCAACTCAACGAGCTCGGGCGTTCGCATCCACAAGTGAACTCGGACTCAACTCAACAAGCTCGAATGCCTAGTTACATCTCTTGAACTCGGACTCAACTCAACGAGTTCGGACATTCGCATCATAAGTGAACTCGGACTCAACTCAACGAGCTCAGATGCCTAGTTACATCTCTCGAACTCGGACTCAACTCAACGAGTTCGGACATTCGCATCCATAAGTGAACTCGAACTCAACTCAACGAGTTCGAATGCCCAAATATCCTAGTGACATGTCACTTGTATCCTAATCCATTCCTAAGGTTCAACGGGACCTTTTTCCCAATCATGTGCCTCAACCATCTTCTACGGAATGCCGATACCGATACTCGGTAGTATTTCACATTTTCCAAGTATATCACACAATTTGACATATTATCAAACAATTATCGGGAGTATAATATTTCATAATAATTATCATATCATTTAAATAACATAAAAACATTTAAAATAATAACTATGCTACCAACATTTACATATGAACTTACCTCGTATGTGAAAATGGCTACTTTTACCATTTCATCCACAACTTGGTATTTTTCCATTTTAGCCTGAATTTTAGTTTTCCTTTCTCTATCATTTAAAATATAGTCTAATTAGGACTCACATTATTCAAATTGACCCAAAATCATATTTTGGAAAAATTACAGTTTTGCCCCTAAACTTTTGCATATTTACACTTTTGCCCCAAAGCTCGTAAATTAAAATTCAGCCTATTTTCGTATGTTTTATGATATGCTGATCATTTTTCCCTTCTATGGAAACATCAAATTCTCACTCTAACATGTACTTATGACTATTAGGTATTTTTACCGATTAAGCCCTTTTGCTCATTTTCACTTAAAACCGAGTAGCACAAGTTGTCTAACATAATTTAAGACCTCATATTCTATCATAAAACACCAAAATACACAAATTTCACCTATGGATATTTTTCCAAATATAAAACCTAGGTTAAATTATTGCTAGAATAAGCTAAATCAAGTTACCGGGACTCCAAAAATGTAAAAATCATTAAAAACGAGGCTAGAACGGATTACAATCGAGCTTGGAAGCTTGAAAAACCCTATCCATGGTTTCTCCTTGCTATATTCGGCCATGGGGTTGAAGATGAGCAAAATTGGCTTTTAATTTTGTATTTTAATTCATTTTACCCCTAAATGACCAAAATGCCCTTACTACTAAACTTTCCAAAAATTCCATCCATGTCCAATTTTTGTCCATAGACTTATAAATTGGTAAAATTGCTATTTAAGACCTCCTAATTAATATTTCAAAACAATTTCATACTAGAAACTTCTAGAATGCAAGTTTTGCAAATTATTCAATTTAGTCCCTAATTTCAATTTAAGCACTTTATGCATAAAATTTCTTCACGAAATTTTCACAAAATCATGCAATCATATCATAGACCTTAAAATAATCATAAAATAATTATTTCTATCTCGGATTTTGTGGTCACGAAACCACTATTCCGACTAGGCCCAAAATCAGGATATTACAATAGGGCTTAGTCAGAATAGTGGTTTTGGGAACACAAATACGACATCAAAATATTTATTTTATGATTATTATGAGGCCTAGAGTATGAATATATGCACGTGTTAAAGTTTCATGAAGAAATTCTAAGTATAAGATGTCCAATTGGAAATTAGGGATTAAATTGAATAAATTACAAAACTTGATTTCTAGAAGCAATTTGTATGAAATTGATTTAGATTATGAATTAGAAGGTCTTGGAGAGCAATTTTCCCAAATTCTAAATTTTTGGACAAAAATGGGCTTGCATGGATAAAATTTTAAAGAAAGGGCAAAAGGGCATTTTGGTCATTTGTCATTTTAATGAATTAAAATGGGAAAAATCAAGCCAAAATCAGCCATTTTTCTTCTCCATGGCTGCCGAAAATTGAATAGACACCATAGCTAGGGTTTTCAACATTTTCAAGCTTAATAGTAAGTGCTCCCAAGCCCCGTTTTTCATGCTTTTTGTATTTTCGAAATCCCGGTAGCTTGCTCTCTCCATGTCTACCCATATTTCATGCTAGGGTTCATGTTTAAAAATTTACCCATGCATGAGTTGCTTGTATTTTGATGGATTATGGAGGAATATGAAAGATTAATGTGTATTAAACATATTTTCCTAGTTGATTTTCATGAAAAACCCTTATAGGGACTATTTTGCAAAAAATGTAAATGTATGGTAGAAATGAGAAAATAATGGATAATGTGGGCTACCATAAGAAGGAAAAGTGTTTGGCTAGGCTTGGTTAAGATAGAAAGTGCATGTGTTTCATTATACGAGCCTAGGGACTAAATCGTAAAAAATGTCAAAGGTTAGGGGCAAAATGGTCATTTAGACCAGGAGTAGATATTAAACTTGAAATACATAATGTATCATATTAATGAGTTAATTTTGTTTATATAGACCCCGAGGAACAAATTCCAGAGGTCGATCGTGGAAAATGCAAGGTTTCAGAATAACCGAAACATAACTCTGAAACGGATACCAGGTAAGTTCGAATAACTTAAAGTAAACCCCTAATATGTATAATTGTATGATTTAAGAATGCATGATGATTATATTTATTATTGGCATGAATATCATAGAAATGCATATTTGATGATAACACGTGAAAAATGTCTCAGTTGAGATTGAAAAAGGGAATTCGATGGACAAACCCTCTTTGACATGTGAATTGAGATCCTGCATGTGTTGCAGCAAGGATTTAGCCCGGACGGGTAATCCGAGATCTCAAGTATGAAAAGGAATCTAGCCCGGTCAGGTGTTCCTTAAATGATCAAGCCTCTCGAAGAATATGTGTGCATTATGGATTTAGCCCGGACGGGTAATCCGATTAGGGTCTGAATTTAGCCTGGACTGGTAATTCAGATCCGAGTTCATTAAGGGTGGTTGTCGCTATAAGGGATTTAGCCTAGACTGGTAATCCCGACATCATCTTATGAGTTCATGAAATAGGGGATTTAGCCTGGACTAGTAATCCTGCCATATAATGTAAGGTTCGCGGGAGTGTGTATATGAAATTATCATTCGTAAGAATTGACGGATAATGGGTATTCCATCGAGATTTCTGGAACGACGAAAAAAATGTGCAAGTGTACATAATGGCAACAAGTAATAAAGTGACAAGTAAATGTCGAGTTATCATACTCACAGGGACTGTAGAAAGAATTATTTATGAAAGTATTTGTAAAACACTTTGGCAAGGTAAAAAATAATTTGATTTTAGAAGATGGTCAAAAACTATTGAAAAACTAAGTAAATAATTAAAATAAAACAAAAGAGTTCTAGTGCGCGATTTCAAATAAGATTTAATCAATGTAACATACTTGTGTTGGATTAATTATATTTCTTGATCTTAGAATTATTAAACTCATGTTTATACTGTTACGAATAAATTCACAGCAACCCGGTAATTTGCTAACTTATGAACAAATTTACAAACAAAAATCCATCCATCTCTTGACATATCCCTATGTCAATTCATTCGACTAAATAGATTCTAGTAAGCAAACATGTTATTGCACATACATACTCATTAAATTGAACCAATCTCTTGCATATCCCTATGTCAATTCAAACGATTAATAAAATCTAATAAGCATATAAAAGACTTTGTGAAGTAACAAGATATTTAATCACGATAATCTTCAAGTTATGCAAGGTAATAATATCGCTAGATACATTGCTAATTTAACCTTCAGCTTCCTTAGAAGAATAAATATGCATTGATTAAGTACTGTGTCTATTAATTACAATTGCAATCCATTTAAATAATTAATTCATTAGTTATCTCACAGTCGTAACACAAGAATAACTTAGGCATGATTTTACTTAATCAAGCATCTTACCGAGGTTATAACAGCATGAACATCATTTTAACAATTCAAGCATGTAGAATATAATCAACCCAACACAAACATAATTTAAGCTGAATTGATTAAAATAACCATTTCAATAGCATAAATATTCATAACCATGTTCGTCAAAACAACAACAAAATTTAAAGAGATAGGGAACAAGAAGCAAATCCGGTGTTTCTCCGTGGCTTGACTAGTTGCTCCACTCTTCGTTCTTTGTTGGCCTTGGCTATCAAAGTGGCTTATGAACACCTAAATTGCTACTCCAAATGGCTGATGAGAGCCTCTTTCCCAAGAGAAGAAATCGACACTTGAACAAGAGGGAATGGAATGGAAAAAATGAGAGAAAAATGAGAGAGGGAATGAGAGAATGATGTGAAGTGAGGGATGCTTTGAATGATCAGCAAGGGGTGGCTTTTATAGCTAATTGTGGCTGCTAAAAATATAAAATTCCAGTAGCCAAAGAGCCCTCCCTTGGCTGGCTACACACATGGCAAAGTTGAGAGTTTCAACTTAGCTATTTTAAGCTTGGGGCAAATATACAAAGCCATAATTTAAGGTGGGGTTTGAATGCAATTTAGAAGTCTTTTGAGGGAATTTTTGCAAGCATATTTAGTCAGATAAAATGCTGATTTGGGTCAGCATATGGACGGTTCTGGGCTGCCTATTTAGTGGCTGGTTTGGCTCACTCAATCTGGCTCGACTAGTGCGGTTCAACTGGAGCCTTTCTCCATAATTAATTAAAAATAATTTATTTAACCCAAATTAAATGGGGAATAAATTAAAATTAATTAAATTATGAATTAATACACATTTCTGGACCGTCTTAGGCTAGAAATTAAAGTGCCTCGATAATTCAAATTGCTTATTGGTTTTGTGCTTTCAGCAGTGTCAGCTGAGCCAATTTTCACCCTTTGCGCGAATCTGTCGAAAATAGTCAAAATTAGTCGAAGTTAAGTATAAAATTAAATAAATTCACCATGTTCATATTTTTAACATGACTTAATTATTTTATAATATTTAATTATTTTTCGATAAGAATTTAACCGAATTTGCATGAATTTAAGAAAAATTGGGTATGAAAAAGTATATAAATTTTTGTGTTTCCAGTTTCCTAGAAACTCAACGAGATTAATATGATGTATGCCAATAAGATGATGAATGATGAGCTTATTTACATAAATTATATGATGCTTTGTTATGTAACTAACTCATTGATTGAGTGCATGTGATAGGGAATGATTTCATAATTGATGTTTTCATGATTTAAATATGGATGTATGCTAATTACTCAGTAAGTTTACTTTCTGGTTATTCGAGCTTACTAAGCATGAAAATGCTTACCCCCTATTTTTTCCCCGTTTTACATAGCTCAAGGACTTATAAGGATTGGAAGACAGTTGGAGAAGCAACACACTATCAACTAGTCAAGCTTTGGTATAAAGACACTTCTATTTTGTTAATGGCATGTATAGGGCTTTGAGTATTTTGTCATATGTGTCATTTGAATTGCCAAATAAAGGCATGTAAAGATGTATTCATCTTTTGTAGAAGGCCATGGAGATTGGTATATTTGGAAGTAGGCCATAACCTACCTTTATATGCATGTTTATGTTCTTATACGATGGGTCGTTACCATTGGCAATGAGTCACATGAACAAGCCAATTTCGGACGAATTAAAGCAACATAGGAACCCATAACATTAAAGGGGAAATAACCGTTTATGTATGATATGAGGTTTTCATACAACCATCTTCATTAAGATTATTTACAAATGTAAAATTCTGTTTTCTCTCAAACTTGGTAACCACTAAGCTCAAGTAGTAAAAAGGGGTGACTAAAGGATTCGAAAATAGCCTATTAAGGTCCACATGGTTAGACACACGGGTGTGTGTCTAGGCCATGTGTGACACAAGGTTCATCCCCATGGGCGTGTGGCATGGCCGTTTGTCTCCTGCACCTAAAACTTTAAGTCAAATTGGCACACGGGTAGGACACACGGGCGTGTGTCTGGGCCGTGTTAATTTAATAGAATGCTCAAGTTTTGGACACGGGGTGAGCACACGGGCGTGTGTCTTGGCCGTTCCTAAATGTCAGTGTTGCCCACGGGTTAAAGGCATGGACGTTCTGTAGGCCACACGGGCGTGGGTGACCACACAACCCATCATACACAGGCGTGTGACACTTCTAAATAAGGAAATTTTCTAAAGTTGTTAAATGTTCCCTGTCCTATCCCGAACTATCTCTATGTATATTTAGGGCCTCGAAGACCCATTTAAGGGGCAAGATGTGAATGTCTGAAAGTTTCAAATCTGAGCTAAACCTGGTGAGTCTATTCAGTATGTTTTAAATTTAAAGTTTTGATAATACCTCGAATCCTATCCTGATAACGGATACGGGTGAGGGGTGTTACATTTATTGGTATCAGAGCTACGATTTAGTCAGTTCTAGGACTACCGTAGAGGATGGTAAAGTTCGCTATACATGCCATTATTCGAGTGTTGATAGTGTGACATCTCCTAATGGTTTAAATTGTTTTGAATATAGTAAATGTCTTCCAGTCAAACACAAGATGAGCCCGAGGGAGTCGAGAGCCATGCTCCAGCTTCCGTACAACGAGCTGTATCTAATAGTAGTAGAAGGCTAATGTCAGAAGGCCGAGAAGAGGCTTGAGCTGCCTTCTTTGATATCATGGATGAATGGTTTGGGAATTATCTAAGAAATTGCCTCGATTTACTGAGACCTCCCTCGCCCCCTAACCAACCTGATGAGGATGTGCCACGAGGTATGGCACCGGTGAGAATCGGTAAAGCCCTTGTTGATAAGGTTAGGAAGTATGGGGCTGAGGAATTCATAGCGAAAGTTGATGATGACGCTGAAAGAGCCGAGTTCTGGCTCGAAAATACTATACGGGTGCTAGATAATTTGTCATGCACACCCGAGGAATGTTTGAAGTGTGCTGTGTCCCTTTTGAAGGACACTGCATACAATTGGTGGAAAACCGTATCCTCGATAGTGCCGAAAGAGAATATTTCTTGGGATAACCATATATTGGTTAAATCAAACTCATTCAAACCTTAAAACCCATAACTTGTAACAATTTATTTTTTAGTAGTGCCGGAAACAATGATTTGAAAACCACAATACGAGTGAGTCTGTAAATATTATTATTTAATATTTACGAGTTCTTATATAGGTGTATTTAATTTTGGTCTAGAAATTTTAACGTTTGGATAGTTAATTAAGGAAGAAAGACTATATTGTAAAAGATGTAAAAGTTAATCACTATTGATTTTTATTAGCTAAAATGCATAATTAATGTTTTGTTTAAGATCTAAAGTTAATCACCATTGTCACGGGCGTGTGTCTAGCCATGTGAAACCCCCTGTAGGTGTGAATTAGAAATTAATTCTACACGGGTGTGGGACATGGGAGTGTCTTAGGGTGCTTAGGCCGTGTGAGCCATACGGGCCAATAGCACGACCATGTCGAAATAGTCACACGGGTGTGTTACCATTCCACACGGGCGTGTGCCCTGTTTTAAAGGAAAATTTCTTAAGGTTGGTGTAATGACCTGGAATGGTTCGGAATAGTTTTCAAAGGTCGATTTGAGGCTCGTAAGCCCATAATAAGAAGTTTAAAGTAGAAATTGAAAAAGTTTTTAATTTGGACTGAGTCTCGGTGACTTGAGATTGTTTGTATGCATGAGATCAAGTTAGGTAATGCCTCGTACTCTGCTTCGACGTGGGTTACGGGTATGGGGTGCTATATTTAGTGGTATCGGAGCTATGGTTTAGTCAGTTCTAGGGCTAACTTAGTAAGAGTACGAGTCTAACTATACATGCCATAACTGCATATTGATAGTGTGACGATTTCTGATGATTATAAATTATGTTTTTATATAGTAAATCGATCCTGATAGAGGCACAACGGATGACGTGGAAAGTAACACTCTGTCTCCCGCCGAAGGGACTGTGCCAGTTGATAGTGAGCCCGTGAATATGGGCCAAGGTGGAAGGTCTAGAGAAGCCTACCTCCAAATGATGGACGCTTGCTACACGGAGTTTGTTCGTGCAAATCCAAACATTCCACCTCCCCTACCTCCTTCGATTCCTCAGTATGCCCTGGTAGCTCCGCAAGGCGCTGACATGTTTAGAAGAGAGATGTAACGCCCTGAATTTGGGCCTAGAAGTATTGGGCCTTTAGTATGGGTTCGTAAGGAGGTTGTATATAAGCATTTAATTGTACAAGGAAATGACACAATTAAATGTCTGCTTTAGTGGTTAATGGCCTTGAGAAGTGTTGGAGAAATCTTGGGATTTAGAAAAAATTTTGGTAATAAGTGAATAAAACCCTAGGTGCTTGGATGAAGGCCTTTTAAATTATTGTGGTAAATAAATGACACAAGGAAGCTCGTGGCCTAGTGGTTGTGGCGTCATTAAGGTTGCAAGGGAGCCTGGGTTCAAGTATTGGCTCTTGCAATTTATTTTGGTTTTTCTTTTAAAGGAACCTAGAGTTTGGCCTATAGACCTTATATTTAATTGAGGATAAAATATGACATAGAAAGAGCCTGTGGTGGAGTGGTAAGGTGGCATGTTGTGTAACTGTGAGGTCTAAGGTTCAAGTCTTGGGATGCGCAATGGAGTATTTATTTTGCTTTTTGAGCTCTGTAGGAGGTGGAGTTGGACTGCAACTTTGTGGTTGAGGTGGTCATAAGAAAATAAGGAATTTTCCTAATGGTTGAAAGTAATCCCACATTGGGAAGCTAACATGGGAATTGGTGAAAAGCTGGCTTTAAATAGAGCGAATCAGATGAGTTGGTGAAAAAGAAAAAGGTGATTAAGACCCAATGTTGGTGATCGTGGACTTCGGCACGTTCTCATAAACAAGTGTGTTTTTACGTCATTCTTTGTTAGAAATTGGCAGGGCTGTTCTAGGCCTCGATGGGTCGAATGGTCCTGATGGGCCCGCTTGTATAAATCTAATTATTAGATGGGAAATAGTTGGGCCTGATGGGCCATATGAATGTGATTGGGCCTGATGGGCCATGTGAATGAGATTTGGCCTAAATGGGCCAAATGAATAAGTGTGGATCTGTTAGTGTTTAATAAAGGGGTTATGGACCTAGTTTTTGGTAACTACTCAAGCAGACATAAAACTTAAATAATTAATTAATCGCGACCGTGGACGAATCATAAGATTAAGGTGTGGCAATGGGTATATGCATGTCTAGGATTGGATCTAGGGAGAGCTTGATACTTAAGCGGTCTTAATGACTCATTTCTTCTTCTCTGGAATCCTACTTGGTGCATAGTATCTATTCACTTTAGCCAACGAGGACTTGTTAACGGGCCAATGTAAGAATAAACCCATAATAAAGAGAAATTATTGAAATACCCTCGATTTGTAAAATTATCGAAGTACCCTCGGTTTATAAAATTACCAAAATACCCTCGATTTGTAAAATTATTGAAATACCCCTAATTTGTAAAATTACCAAAATACCCTTGATTGTGAAATTACTAAAATACCCTCAATTTGTAAAATTATCAAAATACCCCCAATTTGTGAAATTACCGAAACACCCTCGATTTGTAAAATTATCGAAACACCCTCGATTTGTAAAATTGCCGAAACACCCTCAATTTGTAAAATTTTCGAAATACCATCGATTTGTAAAATTACTAAAATACCCTTGATTTGTAAAATTATCGAAACACCCTCGATTTGTAAAATTATCGAAATACCCTTGTAGTGTAAAATTACCGAAATACCCTTGTAGTGTAAAATGACCGACATACCCCTATAGGGTAAAATGACTATTTTGCCCTTGAGGGTAAATGACAGGCTTAGACTTCGAATTTGACTAAATTGATTATGAATGTATGACTGTGGTTTAATTGACTTAACCGTGGTTGTATGACTGATATGCTCTTAATATATGTTTAAAAAACTGTTACTGAGTATGACCATTCTGCATACACGTATGATGATTGAGCATGACATACACGACAAATTGCATGGGTTGGGAATTATGGAACGGAGGAAGTATATGAGAATCGCATGGTAATGAAGGTAGTACCGCAACTGGGCTACCATTGATGTGTATCGGGGTCGATATTTATATCCCCACATGATATGTACCGGGGGGCGGAGTTAGTGTATAGCGGTTGGATTATTGGGGTGGGTTGCACAACATTGCATGTATGATATTATTGTGATATTATTGTGATGTGGGCTTCGACCCAACTGAGGCTAAGATGGGCTAGGCCCAATTGATTCTGTTATGGGCTGTGACCCAAATGATATTGTAACGGGCTTTGGCCAATGTATGCTCTGAACTGGACTGTACTGTTACTCTAATGGGCTCTGGCCTGAACTGATTCCGAATTTTGTCTGTTTATTGATTGTTACTCTAGTGAGGGGATTACACACTGAGTTTTCGTAAACTCACCTCGTTTATTAACATTGTAGGTAATCCCCAGCGTTAGGTGGATCGGTGTTGTAGAGGGACTCGGAGACGACCACACAACTGCACATGTTTTTCTATTTCATTTATTTAGTTAAGCACTTTGGTTTTTGATTTGGGTTGTATTAAGGCCTCTTTATTTTCTTAACTTTTTATTTGGGAAATTTATTTAGTATGCTTAATATCTGCTAGAAGTAGGGCATTATTTTCTAAAACAACAACTGGTTTTCAAAATATTATGTTTTCGCAACTATTTAAAAGTAAGCTTCCATAGTAAGTAAGGTTTTAAGGGAATTAATGTTTCACAAGTTTTAAAATGGCCAGAGGTTTTGAGCAGTAAGAAGGGTTTTCAATGAGAACATGGTTTTCGAAAAACACTTCAATGTGACATGCCAGATTCGGGCCTAACTTCTACGCCGAGTTTGGGGTGTTACAAGAGAAGCTTCCATAAACAAGATCATGAAACAAGGGGCCGAGAAATTCTGGGTTAGCATAGATGATGACCCAGAGAGAGTAGAGTTTTGGCTAGAAAATACCATTAGGGTATTTGACGAACTATCGTGTACACCTGAAGAGTGCGTGAAATGCGCAGTGTCGTTTCTACAAGATTCAGCTTATCAATGGTGGAACACTCTCGTATCCATCGTACTGAGAGAGAGGATCACGTGGGAACTCTTCCAGGAGGAGTTCCGGAAAAAAGTATATTAGCCAAAGATTAATAGATGAAAAGAGGAAATAATTTCTAGAGCTAAAGCAAGGCTGAATGTCAGTGAAGAAATATGAACCTGAGTTTGTGAGGCTTAGCAAGTATGCGCAGAAGTGCATATCTACAAAAGCCACCATGTGTAAGAGGCTTAAGGATGGCCTCAATGAAGATATCCGAGTGTTTGTTGGCATCTTAGAGCTGTGGGAATTTGTAGCACTTGTCGAAAGAGCCTGTAAGGCTGAAGAGTTGATTAAAGAAAGGAGGAAAGTGACTTTTGAGTCGCGGGATTCGAAGAAAAGACAGATGGGGAAATCACATCAGTCTTCATCCAAAAGATCGAGAGAGCTCACTACCCAATCAAATGCTTTGGTGGGGTATTCTAATAAGAACAAGAACCGGCAGAACACAACTTTTAGATCCCAGACCACTTCGGTTGCAAGCGTCGGTAGCATTCAGCCAAATAGGCCAGAATGCTGGTAATGTGGTAGGCATCATTTTGGCAAGTGCAGAGGGAATGAGAGGGGCTGTTTCAATTGTGGATCATTGGAACACTTCATCCGTGATTGTCTTGAATTGGATGAGAGAGAGAGAAAATAAGATGTGAAAGCAAGTAGTGCTCCCTTGAGGGGTAGACCACGAAAAAACCCCGGAAGTGGGGCTAGCAATAGAGGCACGCCAAAAGATGCTGCGGTGAGGTCCAGAGGGCAAAGCGCCTACAAGGACTTATGCTATTCGAGTTCGGGAAGAGGCAGAGTCTCCCGACGTGATCACGGATACCTTTTCTATCCATGAAATGCCTACTATTGCTTTAATTGACCCGATATCTACTCACTCTTATATTTGTATGGATTTGATACCTCGTATGAGTATGCTAGTAGGGTCCACTGAGTTTGTAATAAAAGTGTCCAATCCTTTAGGCAGATATGTGCTAGTCGATCAAGCATGTAGAAATTGTCCTTTGACAGTTAGGGGTTATTGTTTTTCGGCTAACTTGATGTTGTTACCGTTTAATGAATTTGATGTAATCCTTGGGATGGACTGGTTGACTGCTCATAGTGTTGTAGTGGATTGTGGGAGAAAAGTTATTGAGTTAAGATATGAAGACAAGAATGTTCTTCGAGCTAGACCAGATGAGTTAGATAATCTACCTGTAGTAATATCGTCTTTGACTATCTAGAAATATTTGAGGAAAGGATATGAGGCTTACCTAGCTTTTGTGTTAAATACTCAAGTGTCTGAGTTGAAGATTGAATCAGTGCCAGTAGTTTGTGAGTTTACAGACGTGTTTTTGGAAGAATTACCCGGATTACCTCTAGTGAGGGAAGTTGAGTTTGGAATTGAGCTGGCCCCTGGTATGACACCCATGTCAATTGCTCCGTATAGGATGGCTCTAATGGAGTTGAAAGCGCAGTTGCAAGAGCTAACAGACAAGGGCTTTACGAGACCGAGTTTTTCCCCGTTGGGTGATCAGTACACTTTGTGAAAAAGAAAGATGAGTCGATGAGGTTATGTATCGACTATAGACAACTCAGTAAGGTAACAGTGAAGAATAAGTATCCTTTGCCAAGGATCGACGACCTGTTTGATTAGTTAAAGGGAGCCACTATATTTTCCAAGATTGACCTAAAATCCAGATACTACCAGTTAAGAGTGAAAGAGCAAGATGTGCCAAAGACTGCGTTTTGGACAAGATATGGGAATTATGAGTTCCTCGTTATTGCCTTTGGTCTGACTAATGCCCCGGCGGTGTTTATGGATTTAATGAACCGCATTTTCTAACCGTATCTAGATAAATTTTTCGTCATCTTTGTCGATGACATATTGGTTTATTCGCGTGATGAGAGCGAGCACGCGGAGCATTTGAGAGTTGTGTTGCAAACCCTGAGAGACAAGCAATTATACGCCAAGTTCAGTAAGAGTGAATTTTGGCTTAAGGAGGTTAGATTCCTAGGACACATTGTGTCGAGAGACGGGATCCGAGTTGACCCAAGTAAGATCTCGACTATTGTGGAGTGGAAATCACCGAGGAATGTGACTGAGGTCCGAAGCTTTTTGGGTTTGGCTGAGTACTACAGACGGTTTGTAAACGGATTCTATATGATGGCTACGTCGATGACAAGACTGCTGCAAAAAGATATCAAGTTCGAATGGACAGAAAAGTGCCAACAAAGTTTCGAGAAACTGAAGGCTTTATTGATCGAAGCCCTAATGTTAGTACAACCAGAGTCGGGTAAGGAGTTTGTGACATATAGCGATGCCTCCTTAAATGGTTTGGGGTGCATGCTTGTGCAAGAAGGTAAAGCCGTAGCTTACGCTTCAAGGCAACTGAAGCCACATGAGAAGAACTACCCGACGCACGATTTAGAGCTAGCAGCCATTGTGTATGCGCTAAAAATTTGGAGACACCATTTATATGGCGAGAAATGTCGGGTATTTACCAACCATAAGAGCTTAAAGTACTTGATGACTCAAAAGGAATTGAATTTGCGGTAACGCTGATGGTTATAGCTATTAAAGGATTATGAGTTGGTAATAGTTACCATCTGGTAAAGGCGAACGTCGTCGCCAATGCATTGAGTAGAAAATTATTATTTACACTGAGAGTAATGAATGCTAATATGGCTTTGTTTGATGATGGTTCGGTTCTAAAAGAGTTGGGAGCTAGATCGACATTTCTTCAAGAGATCCGTGAAGCTCAGAAAGGTGATGAGAAATTGCAAGCTAAGTGAACTCAATGTGAGTCGAGAATTGAATCTTATTTTTGTATTAGTACCGATGGATGTATAATGTTTAAAGACAGAGTTTGTGTACCCAAGGACAATGAGCTTATTCAGAAGATTCTGAGAGAGGCACATAGTGGTCATTTGTCTGTCCACCTGGGTAAAGTGAAAATGTTTAATGACCTGAAGAAAATGTACTGGTGGTCGGGTATGAAAAGAGATATTTCAGAGTTTGTGTCTAAGTACCTAGGAGTCAGCAAGTGAAGGCTAAACACCAAGTACCTTCGGGTCTACTTCAGCCTATCATGGTCCCCGAGTGGAAGTGGGATCAGATCACTATGGATTTTGTGACAAGTTTGCCGGTAACCTTGAAGAAAAAGAATGCAATATGGGTGATTGTTGATAGGTTAACTAAGTCGGCACATTTTATACCAGTACATACCTACTACTCTCTTAAGAGATTAGCTGACTTGTACGTTTCTGATATTGTGATGCTTCATGGAGTGCCGTTGTCAATTATCTCATATCGAGACCCAAGGTTTACCTCGAGGTTTTGGAAGAAGTTACAAGAGGCATTGGGAACCAAGTTGAGCTTTAGCACTGCATTTCACCTACAAACCGACGGACAGTCAGAAAGAGTGATTCAGATTTTAGAGGACATATTGCGGTGTTGTCTTCTCGAGTTTCAAGGAAGTTGGGAAAGATGCTTGCCGTTGGTTGAATTTGCTTATAATAATAGTTATCAGACAAGTTTGAAAATGGCTCCTTATGAGGCTTTATATAGGCGAAAGTGTCGAACACCCTTATATTGGACTGAGCTCAAAGAGAGTTAGATTCACGGGGTCGATTTAGTCAAAGAGACTATAGAGAAAGTTAAAGTGATTCGTGACTACTTGAAGGTCGCCTCAGATAGATAAAAATCCTACGCGGATTTGAAATGAAAGGAAATTGAGTTTCAAGTCAGCGATAAAGTATTTTTAGAAGTATCTCCGTAGAGGAAAATCCTCAGATTTGGTAAGAAAGGCAAGTTGAGTCCTTGTTTTATAGGACCTTATGTGGTTACCGAGAGAATAGGGCCAGTTGCCTACGGATTAGATTTCCCATAGGAATTGGAAAAGATTCACGATGTGTTTTATGTATCCATGCTACGTCGATATAGATCAGACCCATCGCATGTGATTGCGCCGTTACAGGTTGAGATTCATTCGGACATGACTTATGGTGAAGAGCCGATCAAGATTTTAGCCCGAGAAGTCAAACAGTTGAGAAATAAGAGTATAGTGCTTGTGAAATTTTTGTGGCAAAAACATGGAGTCGAGGAAGCCACATGGGAATAAGAGGAGACTATGAGAGATCAGTACCCGAACTTATTCACTGGTAAGATTTTCGAGGACGAATATCCTTAGGGGGGAGGAATGTAATAGCCCGATTTTGGGGCTAGTCGAAATAGTGGTCTCAGGACAACAAATTCAAAGTCAGAGAAATTATTTTATTATTATTTTAGAGTCATAGTATGATCATAGGAGTGCATGAAAAATTTGGTGGATTAATTTTAGCGTTTATGAGCCCAATTGTGAAAAAGGACTAAATCGCATAAAGTGCAAAAGTCTTGAATTGATAGCTAAAGGTGTTAAATAGTTAGAGAACCAAAATTAGAGGTCTTTAAAAGGAAAATAGACCTTTGGAAGAAGGCATAGCCGGCCATAGAGTCAAAGAGGAGACTAAATTGTCAAAATTAGGTGAGTTGGTGACCAGTTTTGACTAGATTAAAAATAAAATAATGGGAAAAGTTATCATCTTTTCCCCACCTTATTATCCACCAAAATTTCAACAAAATTAGGGGTTTGTTAAATTTTTTAGCAACTTGAAGCACCCACAAGTAAGTGATTTCCATACCCTTTGTTGAAGATTTTTGCATTTTTGAGACCCTTGAAGCATAAGCTTTCAAATAAGGGGACTATCTTACAAAATGATTAAGAGTTTAGGGTTTTTCCATGAAAGGATTTGTGATATTTTCTGAGTTTTTATGGAAGAAAATGAGTCTAGGGTGTCTTATAAAAAACTTTTGTGAAAGGTGTTGGCATGGAAACACCTAAAAGGACTACATTGCATTAGTTGTAAAATAGATGGTACATGTGTGAAATAGTGGGATTTTGGAGTTGCTATAGGAGTAAAAAGAGTTCATCTAGGCTTAATAAGTGAAGAAATTCGATAAAAATCAATTTTCAAACATAGGGGTAAAATGGTCATTTTGCCAAAGTCTAGGGGCAAAATGGTCATTTTAGCAAAGATGTGAATTTTTAATTGCTTAATTTTATTTAGTGATTAAATGAGTGCGTTTTGCTATTTTAGATCAAGAATTGCCAAATCCAAACCTAGATCTGGGGGAAACCAAGCAAACCGACTAAATCGCCTAGTCGCCACATTTTGTAAACTGAGGTAAGTTGTATGTAAATAATACAACTACATTGTTATTATATGTGCTTGAAATATTATAGCATGAATTGCTTGATTATGAAATTGAGAATGTGTAATGATAAATGAGATAGTAGAATTTCTGTTGGAACCTTAGGAAGTAAATCGGATATTCATGCCATGACATTTGGGTCATTCGTGTGTGAGCTAGTGTAAAAATGTCTCGGACATGCATTGACCATATTATGAGAGCCAATGTAAGACCATGTTTGGGACATGGCATCGGCATTGAGATGAGGGCTAGTGTAAGACATGTCTAGGACATGCATCGGCCTCGAGAAGTAAGCCAGTGTAAGACATGTCTGGGACATGCATCGGCTACGAGATGATAGTCAGTGTAAGACCATGTCTGGGACATGGCATTGACTTGAGATGTGAGCTAGAGTAAGATCGTGTCTAGGACATGGCATCGACACCTTACTTATGTTTTAGGTTTGATGAATATCCAGTAGTATTCCGAATGGTTTAACGGTGAAAGTTATGTTCTTAATCTAGTGAGGAAAATATGACCGTGTTGTGAGTGGCACAGGTACCTAATTGGTATGTATGAGATATGAGCTCATTGTATAATATGTGACTTGTATGGATAGTGATGTGTAAGTTATGTCTATGCTTACCTTGGTATTATGAGCATGTTGATTATTGATATATTGTTGTTGTATATTTATTTATATGGAACTTACTAAGCTTTTATGCTTACTCCCTTTCCTTTCCATTTCCTTACAGTGTTGCCTATCTAGCTCAAGGATCATTGGAAGTCAGAGATATCAATCACACTATCAACAGAAGCACTCGGTATAGTTGGATTTATATTTTTGAATATGGCATGTATAGGACTTAGGTTTTATTATTTTGTGTTATTGAGGATTGGCAATATGTATTGGCTTGGGTCGGAAACACTTCAATTTGTATTAAGCCTTGAATGATAGCTAACATTCATTTTGAATTTATAAAAGTGCATTATTATGGTTGAATGGATGTCTATTGTGGCTGATTTGGTTATAGGAATTATGTTTGTTTTGGTATTGGTTTGTATTAGTATAGAACATTTCTGTAAAGGTGGCAATGAGGCTTGGTGAATAGCCTTATATTGTCCACACGGGTAGGCACACGGGTGTGTGTCTAGGCTGTGTGTGACACATGGTCTGCCCCATGAGCGTGTTGTCCGGACGTGTGTCCCCTGCACATAAAATTTCAAGTCAGTATGCATGGTATTAAACACACGGGCAGAGATACAGCCGTGTGTCTCAGTCGTGTAGAGGACATGGCCTAGAAGACGGGTTTGTGCCTTGGCCGTGTGACATTTTGAGCATGTTGACGTCAGAAATAGAATGTCCATGTTTTCATACACGGGCTAGGACACGGGCGTGTTGTAGCCGTGTGAGGGACACGGGCCATTGACACGGGCGTGTGTCTGGCGATGTGAAAACCCCTGTAGGTGTGAATTAGAAATTAATTCTACACGGGTGTGGGACATGGGAGTGTCCCAGGGTACTTAGGCCATGTGAGCCACATGGGCCAACAGCACGACCATGTCGAAATAGTCACACGGGTGTGTTACCCTTCCACACGGGTGTGTGCCCTATTTTAAAGGAAAATTTCTTAAGGTTGGTGTAATAACCTTGAATGGTCTTGAATAGTTTTCAACAGTCGATTTGAGGCTCGTAGGCCCATAATAAGAAGTTTAAATTAGAAATTGAAAAAGTTTTAATTTGGACCGAGTCGAGGTGACTTGAGATTGTTGGATGCATGAGATCAAGTTAGGTAATGCCTCGTACTCCGCCCCGTGTGTGTTACGGGTATGGGGTGTTACAGTTAGTATGCTCCACACGATCTCACACATGGGTGTGTGACTGGCCGTGTGATACAAGTCAGTATACCCCCTAATTGGCACACGGCCTAGCACACGGGCGTGTGACTTGACCGTGTTATATAAGTCAGTATACCTTACAGGTTTGGCACGGCCTAGCACACAGCCTGGCACACGGGTGTGTGTGGACACTTTGAAGGGCACACGGGTTAGACACACGGGCGTGTGGTTGACCGTATGACCCAAGTCAGTATGTACCCTCTATTTTCACACGGCTTGTAACATGGGTGTGTCTGGTGGTCGTGTGAGACACATGGCCTGCTCACATGGGCGTGTGTCCTCTATTTTTTAAAAAAAGATTTTAAAGTTTCGTGATAGTTTTATAAGTTATTAGTTTAGTCCCAAACCGCTCCTAAAGCATGTTTTAGGCCTCATGGGCCATTA
Organism: Gossypium hirsutum; assembly: GCF_007990345.1. NCBI lineage: Eukaryota > Viridiplantae > Streptophyta > Magnoliopsida > Malvales > Malvaceae > Gossypium > Gossypium hirsutum. The sequence goes on along the minus strand of NC_053433.1, from coordinate 50,596,180 downwards.
TAAAGGACAAATTGATTGAGATTGAATGATGATTGTATGAATTGATTAAATGTTTGAGAAGAGTACGGTTATATGTGTTATAAGTCTAGTAATGCTCCGTAACCCTATTCTGGCATTGAATACGGGTGAGAGGTGTTATAGGATATATGATTCAAATTAAATGGTGAAAGTGAAAAAAATGATAAATTAGAATATCAATTCATGTTGTATTTTAAGTTGAATGTGGTGTTTAACTATTTGAATTTATGTATGTGGATTTGGTTTAAATCTCACTTGATTGATGTTGTTTTTAGATGCCATGATAGGTGAAATTATTTCATATTAAATCATTTATTTGTTAAATGATTAAGGTAAGTAATTTTTTTGTATTGTATGAGCTTACTAAGCATTTTATAATACTTATCATGTTATTACTTTTTTTTGTAGATTTCAAACATCTGGAATGTGTCGATTGGATTAGCGAAAAGCTCACATCCACCATTTTTAGATTTGGTAGATTTTTTATGTTTGAAGTTGGGTTACTTGTGGCATATACATAGGTTGAATGAATTTAAGCTAGTTAAAGTCTGTTTAGTATAATAACCTTGTATAAGTAAGTCTGTGATTGTGGTTTGATATTGGATATATGGTATTTTCTAAGTTAAGTATGTTTGAATGTTAAAAAATAGCAAAGCTTACTTGGTAATATGCATGTGAATTGAATTTTGGTATGAAATGGTGTAAAACTTGGTTTGAATGGTGTTTTATTTGAGTTATTGATTTGTTGGTGCCAATGAGGGCATATTGGTTGTTCAATTAAATGATTAGATGAATTGGTATTTTGGGCTTCGAAATATGCATGTTTTGGTGTTGGTTTGAATATGTTGAAATGGCATTATAGGTTACTTGAGGAAATTGTATGAAAGTTTGCTCAAATAGGTCATTTATATTGCACAGGGCTACCAAGGGCTATGTGTCACACACGGGTGGTTGAAACAGTTGTGTGTGCTAAACATTCAGGGTCATTTTTAGTTTACACAACCACAGTGAGTTACATGGCCATGTGACCCCTATGTTGCATTTATGCTTGTTATTTTATAAGTGTTTCAGATTGGTCCCGATTTAGTTTCGAACTTGCTCACAGGCTTTCGTAAGCTCTATTAAGACTTGGTTTTGATTGTAATGCATGTTTAACATGGAATTAACTTGTATTTATTGATTATTGAGTATTATTGAAAAATTTCTTGTGAATGTTTCGGTTTACTGTTGTAGCATCCTATAGATTAGCTCCGGCAACTGGACCGAGTATAAGATGTTACTGAACCCATTATACAGAAACTTATTAGGAATCCTTACTCTCACTCTTCCTCTAATCCACTAGTACAGAAAGATAAGAAAGCTTACCAGTTTCTCAAATTCTCTACTTTCAGACTTCAAATCTCCCGACTACTACTCCATACAGAACTCTGTTAAATTTTCCTCTTCTTCAGAACAATCGAAGAAGACAATATAGATGAGAAGAAATTTGTAAATAGAATTGAGAAGAATCTTGTATCATAAATTCCCTTCCTATACATATATATATATATCATTATTTTGCACGGTAACCACAACACCAAATATGTAACAGCCCCATTTTGGGCCTAGTCGAAACAATGGTTTCGGGACCACAAATTCGACGAGGAGAAAAAAATTAATTTTACTATATTTTTATGGTCTATGGTTTCACAGAATGATTTTGTGAAAATTTCGTTCAAAAATTTCGACGTTTGGGCACTCAATTTAGGCAAAAAGACTAAATTGTAAAAAGTGCAAAAGCTGAGTTGTACATGTTAGAGGTGTCCAATTGTTATGAAATCTTAAATTGGAGGTCCTTAAATGGTAATTAAACCATTGGTTAATTTGTTGGACAAAAATGGACATGAAATAGGTGAAATAAAATATTTTTAAGTTAGGGGCATTTTGGTCATTTAGTAATTAAAATGAATTAAAAACAAAATTAAAAGCCAATTTTTGTCCATCTTCAACCCCATGGCTGAATTTCACAAGGGGAAACCATGGCTAGGGTTTTTCAATCTTCCAAGCTTGATTGTAAGTCCGTTCTAGCCCCGTTTTTAATGATTTTTATATTTTTGAGATCCTCATAACTCGGTTTAGCTATTTATATCATTATTTTGAGCTAGGGTTTATGTTTAAAATTTACCCATGGATGATATACATGTGTTTTGATGTTTTATAGAAGAATATGAAAGTTTGGAGTGTGATAAACAACTTTTACTAAGTGATTTTTGATGAAATTTCATAAAAGAACCTATTTGTAAAAGTTGTAAAATATGTGTAGGAAATGTGATTTAGTGAAAAATGTGGGCTACTATAAGAGGGAATATGAATCGGCTAGGCTTTAGGTATTGAGAAAAATGGATACATTTCATTTTACGAGCTTAGGGGCAAATTTGTAAATATGTGAAACTTTAGGGGAAAAATTTAATTTTTCCATAATATGATTTTTGGACTGATTTGAATAGTATAATAATTTAATAAGTTGAATGTGATATTATAGATCAATAAAAACGAAGTTCAAACTTAGAACGGGGGAAAACGAGTATTGGATGATTTGGTCCTTTTCGCCATTTTAGGTCGAGGTAAGTTCGTATGTTAATAAACGTTATTGATTTGTGTTAGTTATGCAATATTAGTATATATTTGATTAAATTGTGAAAATTAAAGTAAACGTTCAAATTGAGTAAAAACATAGGATTGATCACGATCGTTGCGTAGTGAAATATGAATTGACGGTAAAAGACCATGGTTAGACCATAGAAATGTGATAAGTGAAATATGTGATTTGAATGTAAGACCATATTTAGGATATGACATAATGATAGTAGCTCGTCTCGGCTTGAATTGAGTCGTATGATAGATGCCCGATCGTTTACGAGAAAGTGTCGTCGGAAACAGAAGGAAATAGATAATTCAGATTGAAGACAATTTGGTTGTTTAAGTTTGGGTTCAAAGATGGTTAATTAATCTTAGGTTTAATAAAGAAAAGGAGTTAGGATCTTGGTAATTTGGTTTTGGTTCGGGAAAGGAACGAAATATGATTAATTGGAATATTTGGGAAATGGACGAAAGTATGGTAAGGTTGGTCCTAATAACAAGTTGAACTGATATTAGCAAATATTGACCCGAGACTTATTAGTTCTTAAGATGGGATGGTTGAAACAAAATAGACCTCGACCCACTAGCTAGGCAGATAGGAACCTCGGTATAAAGTGTTTTGAACGCCACACTAAAACTAGTGATAAGTTTGGTTTCGTGAAAGAATTAGGTTGACGCCACTACTAGGTAGATAAGCCAACAAAAATCTTAAATGAGACTTAGAAAAGAAAATTCTCACAAGAACAAAAGTTCGGCTATAAATTTGGCAAAAGTTCCTTTACAAAGAAATGAGCAAACTATTTATAGACTAACTTGTGTAGCCGAATGGACAAATTAGCTAGCTTAATGACTAAGTAAATTCGGCTATGAACTAACTAGAATGTTCTAGAATGAAAACATTAATTAGCTAAGTCTTGATTCGGCTGATGGGAGTGTATTGGACAGCTTCATGTATAAGCAAAAACACTTGGATGAATGTGAAGCTTTGGAAGCTCAATGGGTTGTCTAGGTTCGACCATGGGATGCATGAAGCTTCCAAGAGGTGTCTCTTGGCCGAATAGGTGCATAGAAACTCCAAAGGTTCTCCCACATACATTCGGCTATTCATGGAACTTGGAAGGGAGCATGAATCTAGCCATACATGAACTTGCATTAATTGTTCTCTATTCATGCATGTGTGCCATCCAAAGGAGATGTATTCTTCATAATCCAATGCATGCATTTAATCCTCCATGTACATGAACATAATTCCTCCAAGCATTGAACCGAACCATGCATGAACCTTCTCATTCAATGAACAAACCCATACATGCACCTAGCCATTAATGTACCTCTACATTTGGCTGAACCTACAAAGAAATAAACACATAATTAAATAAAATATAATTATTCATATAATCATAATTTTAAATAGCAACTAGAAAACTTAAATGACACTAACTAAATTCGGACACATTAATTAAAAGTCAACTAGCATATCAAATTCGGCTAGCTCAAATAATCAAAAACAACTAATGAACTAATTTAAGCTAGGGATTTCGTTAATGAGCTGTAGCAAACTAATTAGTATAAAACTAAAACTTAGTTTAATTTATTGAAATGAAGAACGAGCTGAAAGTAAGCTCGGTTGAGCTCAAACGAGCTGAAATGAGCTGAATTGAGCTGGACGGAGCTCAAGGAGCTGGAAACGAGCTAGGATCAGCTTGCCAACAGTGCAATGCTCGGCTTGGTAAGCTTGACCCAAAGTAGTTCGTGGGGCGGGTTCGTATCACATTATGCTAAGTGAAATAAGACCATGGCATCTAGGTGAATGTTAGTAAGTATGTCGTTACAACAAGTATGAAAACACCATCCTAAGGCATGAGACAAGAATGGTTGTATTCTAATAGTTATAAACTACATGTTAGTTGTAATTGGTATTTTATTTTTATTTGATAATTATTTTAAATCATGTTAAAACCACTAAGTCTTATTGCTCAATGTAATATTTCGTTTGTTTCTATACACATATATCGTTAGGTTTCGAGGTTTTGGGAGTGTAACAACAACATCCAAGACTCAATTCTTGACTTAGTAAAATTGGTATGGAATTTGTTATGTTTATATCAATTGGCTTGTACCTAAAGTATTGAGTTGGTTTTAAGTTTATTTTGGATGACTTGGTTTAAATGGTAGGGAATGTTAACATTTGCACGTGTCCATACATGTTTGATATGATACGGGACGTAAATTTGCATTTGTGTCAATGTCCACAATATAATAAGTTGAATCTTTGGGTCACTTTGACCACTTGAGTTTTATACTTGGTAGGTTTGAAATTGATGAAGTAAATTTTAGGTAATTGTCTTCTCACTTCACAATAGTCCACTGTTAGTGTCATGATATTGAGCTTCTATTCCCATAGTTGTGACATTTCCTTGTTGATGTTGTGACATTGAGCTCCCTATTCACCAGGTCACGACATTCACTTATTGAGGTCTTGACATCAAGTTTTTGTTTTCAAGATTGCAACCCCTATCAGTTGAAGTCGTGACATCATGCTTCTATTCTCAGAGCCGTGACATGTATCTTTCAATGTTGTGACATTTCCCCTGTATTTGGAAATGTCTACATTCTAGTCCCTCATTTGTTATTAGAGTTTAATTAAAGCTTTTTTAAGGTCGATTATAACCCAGATTTGATCAAATAATTTTGTTAAAGTTTTGAAACTTAATTGCTTGTATAATTTATCTTTTAGATATTGAATGAAAATTGTAGTTGCTTTAGCAACAAATATGGTATCTCACATCTCAGATTCAACAATTAGCGGGGTGTGGGGTGTTAAACTAAATGGTATCAAAACTATTAGTTTAGATGATTCTTAAACTTAATCGTGCCTCATATTGAGTCTAGATGTAATATCCCGATTTTAGGCCTAGTCGAAACAGTGGTTTTGAACTACTATTCTGGGGCTAGAGAAATTATTTTTAATGTTATTTTATGTGTTATAGCATGATTATATGAGTGCATGAAAATTTTGGTGAAATAATTTTAGCGATTTCATGCTTAATTGCGAAAAAGGACTAAATCATATAAAGGGCAAAAGTTTTGTTTTGCTAGCTAAATATGTTAAATAGCTAGAGAACCAAAATCTGGGGTGTTTAAAGTGCAAATAGACCTTTAGAAAAGACTTGTCCGGCCATAGAGAGAAAGAAATTGAAAAGTCAAAATTGGTGGGTATTAGGTAAGCTTATTTGGTATTAAAATAAAACAAAAAAGAAAAAAGATGTCAACTTTTCATCTTTCTTCCTTCCTCCACTGAAAATACTAGCAAAATAAGGGTTTTGAGAGCTCAAAATTTCAGCAATTTCCATCCCTTGCAAGTAAGTGATTTTGATGATCATTTTTGTTGATTTTTGTGTTTTTGGGACCCTTGTAGCATGAGCTAACTAAAGGGGGACTATTTTGCAAAGTGGATGAAAGTCTAGGGTTTTACCATGAGAGCATCTATGATATTTGCTGAAATGTTATTGAAGAAAATGAATCTTAGTTGTTTAATAAACAACTTTTGTGAAGTGGTGTTCATGAAAAAACCTAAAAATGACTAGTTTGTAGTAATTGTAAAATAGAAAGTAATGTGGTGTAATAATGGAAATTTTGGGTTGTTATAAGAGTAAAAGGGATTTTTCTAGGCTTAAGACATGAAGAAATTCGATAAAAATCAATTTTTGAGCCTAGGGGTAAAATGGTCATTTTGTGAAGGTTTAGGGGCAAAAAGGTCATTTCACCAAAAATTTGAATTTTTGTGTAACATCTAGAATTAGGGCCTAGTCAAAATAGTGATTTTGGGACCACAAATCCGACACATTAAAGTTTATTTCTATTATATTTTTATGGTCTACAATTTCACGGGATGATTTTGCGAAAATTTCGTTCGAAAATTTTGACGTTTGGGCACTCAATTTGGTCAAAAGGACTAAATTGTAAAAAGTAAAAAAGTTGAGTTCTACATGTTAGAGGTGTCAAAAGGACTAAATTTATTTATTTATTAAATATATAAAATAGTAGGGTTTTTCAAGCTTCCAAGCTCGATTGTAAGTCCGTTCTAGCCCCGTTTTTAATGATTTTTATGTTTTTGAAATCCTCGTAACAAGATCTACTCATTTTTACCCATATTTTGAGCTAGGGTTTGTGTTTAAAAATTTACCCATGGATTACATGCTTGTGTTTTGATGTCTAATGGTAGAAAATGAATGCTCACTGTGTAATAAATGACTTTTACTAAGTGATTTTCGGTGAAATTGTCAAAAAGGACCGCTTTGCAAAAGTTACAAAATTTGTCATAAAAGTGTGATTTAGTGGAAATTAGGAGCTGCTATATTTATAAAAATGATTCGTCTAGGCTTAAAATGCAAGGAAATTGGACAAAAATCATTTTACGAGCCTTGGGGAAAAAGGGCAAATATGCAAAAGTTTAGGGGTCAAAATGGAAATTTATAAAAAATATGATTTTTGGACCTATATGAATAATGTGACTAATTAGTAAGCTAAATGTGATATTATAGATCAAGAAAAATGAGATTCAGACATAGATTGGAAATGAATGAGATTATGGACTAAATTGGAATATATAGTTGTGCTCGTATTCGAGGTAAGTTTGTATGTAAATGATAGATCTACCTATAGAATGATCATTTGATGTAAATTACGAATCGAAATAGTCTATGAATGAATTTGTTAAATGTTGAAAAGTGAGGAATTTCCCGGTTGAACCTTCGGAATAGAAATGATACGAATGATCCATTGTAAGAACACATGTGTAGTACTATGTGCAGGCTACTATGTGTCTAAGATGGTTTTAGGTCACGTGTGTAGTACTAAGTGCAGGCTACTACATGTACCATATAGTAGGTCGCATGTGTAGTACTAATTGCAGGCTACTATGCGTACCCGACAACTTCGATCACGTGTGTAGTACTAAGTGCAGCCTATTACGTGTATCAGATGGTTAGGTCACGTGTGTAGTACTAAGTGCAGGCTACTACGTGTACCAGATTGTTGGTCGCATGTGCAGTACTAAGTGCAGGCTATTATACGTACAAAATAGCTTCAGTTACAAGGGTGGTAATATGTGTAGGCAACCGTGTATCTGTTATTATTCTGATGAGTTCAACGGGAAATCGACTAAGTGAAAATACATGTGATGAATAAGTGCAATTATATGTTTGTGGAAACTTATGAGCAATGTGCTCGATAGTTGAGCGAACTTTCGGTAAGATGGAATGGAGTAAGTGAAATTATATAAGAGTGAAATTTGTAATAAAACAGTTTTGGACTACAACAGTTTTGTAACTTTGAAAAATCACCAAAAATTGTGAAAATTGAATTAGAGACTAAATAAGATATGAGATTAAATCTTATTGAATCTAGTTTCACATAGAAGAAAAGGTATAAGCAAAAGAGTTTCAAAGTATGAGATATTTGAACTTTTGTGAGACAGTGTTAGAGTGATTTAGGGCTCCCCTATCTCAAATTTGGAAAATCACTAAAAATTTTAAAAAAATGATTATGGCCTAGGATTTATATGAATAAATCCTTAATGAGTCTATTTGAAATAGAAATAGATTGGAAAATTAATTAGAACTCGTGCTATGAGATAATCGATTTTTTGTAAAGAAAGGTCGAAGCTGTCAAATAGCAGAACAGGGGTAATTTTAAAGAATAAACTGTACTTATTGGCTAGACCAAAAACTCTGGAAATTTTATGGTAAGAAGATATATGAGTCTAGTTTCAGATACAATTTACAGATATTAATTTAGAGTTTCGTACCTCTATATATAAATAATTTAGTAACTTTTATTTGAGAAAACAACATGACCAGAAAATAAGTAAATGTGCACTTATGATTATATTTCCATGGAATCATTTTTATAATTTGTTTATTATTTTCGTATGGACTTACTAAGCTTTAAGCTTACTCCCTCCTTTCCATTTCTTTAGTGTTGACAGGTTAGGTCAGGGTTGGAGATCGTCGGAGGCAACCTCACACTATCAAGCTACCTCCTTTGGAGTATTAATGAATCTTAATGTCTTCAAGTGACTGGCATGTATAGGGACTTAGTTTTATGATAGATGCTGTTATGATTAGCCATATGTATTGGCTTATATTGATTCATTGTATATAGCCATGAGGTGTGGCTTATTATGATTGTGGCTTGTAAGCCTAATTATCCATGATAAGTTCTAATGCTTGTGACGCGATGGTGTGTTTATGCTTGTGGGATATGTATGGTTGGTATTATGACATATATGCATGATGGGTGCTTCTTGACTGGTCGAAATGGTCATAGCCACGTGGTAAATGTATAATATGGAAATAATTTGGTAATGTTTGAACATGAATACTTAATGTTGATTGAAACTACTTTATAAATTGATGGTTATGAAAGTTTGGTAAAAATGGTCATCAAATGACAAGGTCAATGAATATAGAATTGTTGTCTCTAGGTTTTATATTATATGAGTACATGTAATAAGTGAATGATAGCATGTTAAAGTTAAGAATATACCTTAGTGAAGTATGTTAAATCATTAAAATGATGCCATGATGTATATCTTTGATGTGTGTAAAGATGTGGGGGATTAATGGTAACAAAAGGCTTGGAAAATAGCCTAAGTACTAGTCACATGGGAAGAGACATGGCAATGTGTCTCAATCGTGTGGAGGACACGGCTTAACACATGGGCGTGTGGCTTGGCCGTGTGGTTCAATTTATTTTGCTGACGTCATAAACAGAGAGTTACATGGCCTGAGGGCACGGGGGTGTTGGAGACACACAGGCGTGTGACCCTGTTTCAGGAAAATTTTTCTTAGTTTCCCCAAAACTTTCTAAAATTCTCGATTTTGTCCCAAATCGCCTTTAATACACGTTTAGAGCCTCGGTAGCTCGTGTGAGGGACATTATGCATGTGATTGAATGTTTTTAATTTAAATGAAATTTTATGGCCCGGTTTTGTATGTTTGTGAATGTTTAAGTCCGGTAACATTTCGAAACCTGTCCCAGCGTCGGATACGGGTAAAGGGTGTTACATTTAGTGGTATCAGAGCTATGGTTTAGTCGGTTCTTGGACTAACCTAGCATATATGAGAGTCTAGCAATACATGCCATAAATTTGTGATAGTGTGATGTCTTCCGACGCAAACGAGAACCATTCTTTTTGGACAAAGGTGCTCTCCAACCGAGCTATACTGACCATTTTCGATGTGAAGCTAAGGCATTTGAGCAAAGTACAGTTATGATGAGCCTAAACTCAGAAAAGTATGAAAAAAGTTCATGATATGTACGTGATAACATGTGAGATGAAAGTTCATGTTGTGATGTGTATCTATGCTTGTTTGATATTCATATGATGTTGTGCACTTGATTTACTTGATTAAGTGAATGTGACAAATAGAAATTCATGAAGGTGTGAATAAAAGGTTCACAATAACATGATACGGATAAAATGTCATTGTCCCGATTGAACATTGAATGTTGATGGATTGCAATGATATATCTTTAAATGAGATAAAGGAATACATTATGATAAGCTTATCTATGTTTAGTTGATAGTTCAATAATATTTATGATCAATTTGCTCTAGCGAATGCGTAACACCCCAAACCCGGCCTAGACGTTATGACCGAATCTGATGCGTCACATCAAAGCGTTCAAAACATTCCGTATTACTTAGTTTGGAAAAACTTAGTTGGTGTTGCAAAAGACACTTTTAAAAGTAGGTTAAAGTGAACGGAAGCTGTGCACCAGGTAGGAAACCAGGAACAAGAGGAGGTGAGTCCGTCGGACTGCTTAAGTACCAAGCTCCCTTCGGATCCAATCCTAGACATGCACACCGCCATTGCCACACTCTAACATCTCGTATAATTCTGAGAAAACCGTTTGGTTATGTCCATCTTAAGAAAATGATTAAGGTTGAAAAACGTTTGCTTAGCGGAAGTCTTACTTGTATTCGTGTTATTTTGAAATCACTTAACGTTTTTGAAAACGCGTCCTAAAGCTAATCCATTCCGTTAATTATCATAGTTCAGTTTTATCATAATAGAATTAAATAATAAAGAAACAACCCAAACCATAAAATAATTAGTGGCCTTATTACAAAAAACCCAAAACCAGAAACGAAAAATATGGAAAATCTAGTTCACCAGAAGCAAAACGAATTTGCAGAAAACGTGTGGCCACTCCGAATCCCGCCCAGCTCCAAGTCTACCAACTAGGGCTCACCTGCAAGGATGGAAGGAAAAAGGGGTGAGTTTGGGAAAACTCAGTGTATACAGAAACCCATCCAAAGCCCAAATCAGCTTGAGCCTATTGGGCCTAAGCCCTACCCAGATAACAGTACACAGTGGACCAAAGCCCTTTTCAGAACACAGTAGCAAGGCCTTAGCCCTTTTTAACATAACAGTGTGGCCCATAGGCCCAGTACAGTAACATAAGTAACAATAGTAGTAATGCATGCAAACCCATCTGGGGAGACTACTCAGCCCACCAACCGCTACACTGCCCCGTACCAGCCCTACACTCCATGTGGGGAATATCTCAACCCACCCAACCCTACACTCCACAATGGCAGCAACGCTGCTCAAATACCAGTAAGTTGAGGCAAAGCCTCCAGTACGTGGATGAACCACTTTCAATACTTCCTCCATCAATACCCCAATCCTATGCAACAGATATCAATAAAAGCATATCATGTACAATACAGTATCAATCAATCATGCAGTTTAGCCAATTTAAAAACCTAGGGGTATATCGGTAATTTTGCTCTTTAGGGGTCATTTTCGTAACTTAGCAACTACCCAAATTACTTCAGAAATTTTCAACAGTTTTATGTAATTTTGCTCTTTAGAGCATTCGCATACTCACAAGCCTATGAAATGCCGGAATTTCGGCATTTCGGCTTTTGTCGAATTGAACTAAGGAAGAGTGTTCGGTACACACCTGATTCGCGACGACTGCTACCGAGATCCCTTTCGATGTCCTACAACTGATTAGTACAGTTCTGATTTACAAACCGTAATCACTAAACCCAAAACTGGCTCAACCAAAGTCGAACCATGTTCCTAAAAAGCCTTTGAGCCTTTACCTTTTTGCCAAAATCGATAGCTAGCCCCGAATCCGGTTGTTCCAATGATTCACGCTTTTGATCCAACGCTTAAGAAGACTCTAATCACCGAAAGAAACATCAGTTACAACTCTTAAAGCCTTATGCTCAAATCGACAGCCTCCCTAATTTTTAGGGACTTCGGCTTTTCCTAACATCGTACAATAAGAACAGATCTGAGATGATAAGTACTTACCCCTTACTCCTACTTGATTTCCACACAATCCGGTGCAGATTTATCCTTAGAACAATGGTAAAACCCGAATCTAGGGGTTGAAGAAGTTTCGGCAATAAGCCCCTAAACCAATGGTACTTTCGGCTTTTGGGTGGTGAAGGAGATGACGATATGAGGCTACGACCTTGAAGTAAAATTGCCGTCAGGTATCTAGGATTAAGAAAAGATAATCGTAGATTTAATAAAAACAAAAGAACATAGAAGGACCTGGCTTTGAAGAAAACGGCACAAGCAGTGATCACAGGATTTCGACTTTTGCGACTTCGGCAAAGGTGCTGATGAATAGCAGGTTTGATGGATGGCTTTGGAGAAGAAAGTAGAGAAAGAAGAACAGGATAGGTGAAAGTTTCTGCTAGAGAGGAAAAGAGAGAAAAAGAAAACCCTTGTGGTGCCTGAGCAGAAGAAAACGGCACCTCACAAAGCCCTAGGTGCCGAAATATTAACCTAAACCCTCTGCCGAATTTTCCCTCTTCAATTCCCTAAATTCGGCCAACTCTCAATCCCTCACCCAATCCCTTAAATCTCTCCCCTTATCACTCCTTAATTCAAGCATTTGGACTGATTCAAACTTTCCTTTAGCAGAATCCACCTGGACTCCAACACTTACCCCTCCTGCACTTAAAAATAAATGCATCTATTTGCCAACACAGGGAATCGATCCTATGCCTTCCCCAATGCTCCACACGCCACTTTTCTAGGAACCTAGTGGCGTCACCCTTGCCACTTTACCAGAGGCTCATTTGTGATGCAATTTACCCATCACTCCACTTAAGGGCCACTTAGCCAGAACCCCTGACCTTTTAAGTCCAAAATTCAAAAATTCAACCGGGTTTTGGCCAACACATGGGCCTTCTATAAGCCCATTTATCTACTCAAAATATTAATTCCACATCCAAATACAAAATTTTAAAATCTTTACAAAATATTGAAAACCGCGAATAAATCCGAAAATCAGGATGTTACAACTCTACCCTCCTTAAAGAAATTTCGACCTCGAAATTTTACCTTATTAGAACAGTTGAGGGTACTGTTGACGCATAGCCTCCTCAGTCTCCCAAGTAGCTTCTTCTTTGCCATGGTTCCTCCAAAGTACTTTCCCTAGTGGAACTGATTTCCTTCTCAACACCTTGACGTCACGATCAAGTATTTGCACAGGTTCCTCTTCGAAAGTTAAATCTGACTGTACCTCAATTTCTGTAACTGGTATGATATGAGTTGGGTCAGATCGATACCGCCTCCAGCATGGATACATGAAAAACGTCATGGATATGATGCAGTTCTGGTGGTAACTCTAGCTGATAAGCCACTGGTCTAACCCGCTTAACAATTCGGTAAGGCCCAATAAACCGTGGGCTCAACTTACCCTTCTTACCAAATCTCAAAATTTTCTTCCAAGGGGAAACCTTCAAGAAAACCATATCTCCAACAGCGAACTCAATCTCCTTGCGCTTCAGATCCGCATACGACTTCTGTCTATCGGATGCCTCCATTAACCGATCCCTTATCAGCCTAACCTTGCTTTCAGTGTCTGCCACCAATTCCGGTCCAAGCACTCGTCGTTCACCCAACTCTGTCCAACACGTCGGCGTACGACATCTTCGCCCATAAAGTGGTTCATATGGTGCGATCTGAATACTTGCTTGATAGCTGTTATTGTAAGCAAACTCCGCCAATGGCAAGTAGTCCTTCCAACTTCCACAAAAATCCATGATACAACCTCTCAACATATCCTCCAGTACCTGAATAACCCTTTCTGACTGTCCATCTGTCTGTGGGTGAAAAGCGGTGCTAAAATCCAATCGTGTACCCAACGCTTCCTACAACTTCTGCCAAAACCGAGACGTAAACCTAGGGTCTCGATCAGAAATTATTGACACTGGCACCCCATGCAGTCGCACTACCTCCGCCACATATAACTTGGCCAACTTTTGCAGTGAGTAGTCGGTACGAACAGGTATGAAATGAACAGATTTTGTTAACCTATCCACAACCACCCACACTGAATCTTTCTTGGTGGGTGTCAAAGGTAACCCATTCACAAAGTCCATTGTCACTCTTTCCCACTTCCATAGCGGAATTTTCACAGGTTGCAATAATCCCGAAGGCAATTGGTGCTCAGCCTTAACCTGCTGGCACGTCAAACATTTCCCAACAAATTCAGTCACCTCTCGTTTTAATCCGAGCCACCAGTACACCTCTTGCAAGTCTCGATATAACTTATTCCCCCCAGGATGCATGGCACAGAGTCCACCATGAGCCTCTTTCAGAATTAACTGCCTCAATTCAGGGTCCTTTGGAATACAAACCCTTCCACGAAAGCACAGAACTCCTTCAGTGTTTAGCCCAAAATCCTCATGCTCACCATTCTTAACTTGCTGGAACCGAAGAGCTAATGAATCATCCTTCAACTGTTTTTCCTTAATCTGCTCAGTCCAAGTAGGCCTTACTTGCAGTTCTGCCAACAAGCTTCCATCGTCGTACAGACTTAAACGTGCGAATAAGGCTCTCAAGTCCGTAACAACCCTTCGACTCAACGCATCCGCCACCACATTAGCCTTTCCTGGGTGGTACTCTATCGAACAGTCGTAGTCTTTAAGAAACTCCACCCATCTTCGTTGCCTAAGGTTCAACTCCTTCTGAGTCAACAGATACTTTAGGCTCTTATGATCTGTGTATATGATGCATTTTTCCCCATATAAGTAGTGTCTCCAAATTTTTAACGCAAAAATCACCGCTGCTAGTTCCAAATCATGCATAGGGTAATTCACCTCATAAGCCTTAAGCTGTCGCGATGCATAAGCGACCACCTTGCCCTCTTGCATCAGTACGCAACCTAACCCCACATGCGACGCATCGCTGTATACAGTAAAGTCCTTCCTAGACACCGGTTGAATCAACACTGACGCTTCGGTCAATACCTTTTTCAACCGATCAAAAGCTTTTTGCTGTATCTCGGTCCAGACAAATGGTACTCCTTTTCTTATGAGTTTTGTCAAGGGTGCCGCCATTACCGAGAAACCCTCCACAAACCTTCTGTAGTAACCCGCTAACCCTAGAAAACTCTGAATTTCTGATACTGACCTAGCTGGCTTCCATTCCAGAATCGCTTCAATTTTACGAGGATCCACCTTAATCCCCTCGGCAGAGACCACATGCCCAAGGAAGGTTACCTCCCTCAACCAGAATTCACACTTGCTGAATTTCTCATAGAGCTCCTTTTCCCTTAACACTTGCAGTACAATACGGAGATGCTCATCATGCTTCGCCTCCGTTTCAGAGTATACCAGGATATCGTCGATAAAGACGGCTACGAACCGATCCAAGTAAGGTTGGAATACTCGATTCATCAGATCCATAAAAGCTACTGGTGCATTCGTCAGCCTAAACGGCATGACCACAAACTTAAAATGTCCATATCGAGTTCGGAATGCTGTCTTATGAATATCCCCTTCTTTTACCCTTAGCTGATGGTATCCAGAGCGAAGATCGATTTTGGAGAATACTGAAGCTCCCCTCAGTTGATCAAACAGATCGTCAATCCTTGGTAGTGGATACTTATTCTTAATCGTCAGTTTGTTCAACTGGCGATAATCGATGCACATTCACATCGTTCCGTCCTTTTTCTTCACAAACAGGACCGGTGCTCCCCAAGGAGACACACTAGGCCTAATGAAGCCTCTATCTAACAACTCTTGAATTTGAGCCTTCAGTTCCACTAACTCCTTCGGTGCCATCCTATAGGGTGCAATAGATACTGGAGATGTTCCAGGCAACAAATCGATTCCAAACTCAACTTCCCGATTCGGAGGTAATCCAGGAAACTTTTCCAGAAAAACATCCCAGAATTCCCTAACAGTTCTGATGGTCTCCACAGTTAGATCCTCAGTTTCAGCTTGGCTTACCAAAGCCAGATATGCCTCGCATCCCTTGCGCATCAGTTTCTCAGCCCTCAACGCCAATACTACATTGGATAAGTAATCCCTTCGTTCTCCAATAATCATTACCTCTTCATCATTGACAGTCCTTAACACCATCCTCTTTGCTGCACAATCCAAAGTTACCTTATGCTTGGTCAACCAATCCATCCCTAGTATCAAATCGAATTCTTCAAGCGGTAACTCCATCAAGTCCCCACAGAAAACCCCGCCTTGAATCTCCAGAGGCACCTCCTTGAAGAGTTTCTCTACCTTAACCGAATGACCTAAAGGACTTATTACAGACACCCCATATACAGTCTCCTCGGAATGCACACCCAGTACCCCAGAAATGTTATATGCCATATATGAATGGGTTTATCCCACATCAATCAAAGCAGTATAAGGTACACCGTATATAAAAAACATACCAGTTATGACATCAGGTGCATCACCCTCCTTGCGGCAACGAGCAGCATACACCAAAGGTGGCTGACGAGCATCCGCGTTACCAATACCCCTGCCGGGTGCCCCACGTCCACGGCCATTACCACCGCGACCTTGTCCACGACCTCTTGGCAGCGGCGGTCCATCCCTCACAGGTTGAGCCGGTCGCACAGCCCCTTGTTCGGCCACCTGAGCCTGAGTGACCCTCCTAGGACAATCCTTAATCCTATGCTCCTTATACCCACAACGAAGACAAGCCCCAGAACGCTTCCAGCACTTTCCTTGATGCGTTCTGCCGCAATCCCTACAAGCTTGCGGTCTACCTGTGTTCACCGGAACTGCTCGAACCGGTTCCTCCATCCTAGCTCTCTTAACATTTCGATTTGCAGCACCCGCTGGTCCAGCATCCCTCCTGAACCGATTCCGATCCCTATCATAATTCTTCCGTTCGGTTTGTTTCACCTCCTCGGCTATCTTAGCCTTCTCTACCAGTGCAGCAAAATCCCGCTCTCTCTGCGGAGCTATGAGCACCCTTAACTTATCTCTGAGGCCATCCTCAAAATGAACGCTGCGCTTGTATTCAGTGGAAATGATGCCATTAGCATACCGACTCAATCGTAGAAACTCCGCCTCATATTCAGCAATGGTCGTATTCCCCTGAGTCAGATTCAAGAACTCCTTTCTGCGTGCATCCACATAGCTAGCTCCAACATATTTTACCTTAAAGGTCTGTTTGAACAGCTCCCATGTTACCCTCTCAGCTGGGGTTCCCTCTCTCACAGTAATCCACCACTGATACGCTTCATCCTGCAGCAACGACACCGCCCCTTTCAATTTCTGTTCTACTGAGCAGTCCAGGTCATCCATGATCCGCTCTGTGGCTTCCAACCAGTACTCAGCCACATTTGGGGCCACTCCAGATACACCCCTAAAAATCTCAGCTCCGTTGGCCCGAAATCGTTCAGAAATGAACCCCCTATTCATGGGCCCGATGTTAGCTTCGGCCACCCTTTCCAAAACCCTCAACATGGCCTGAGACAAAGCGTCATCCCATGCGGCCGGTCATACGGCCCATTTTTATTAACCGGTGGTGGACGTACCTCGCCAGCTGGCATGTGTTCAGATGACGCAGATCCAGCTTGAGTGCTACCTCGGCCTCGACCACGGCCTCTTCCCCTAGTAACCCTTGTACTCATAACGATTTATCTGTTTACGAATTTTATGACATTAGTTTACTAGTTTCACTATTTATTACAGAATGTCTTATGAACAGATAGAGTTTCAGAGTTATTTTCGCGCAATCACGATTTAGCTACGGTCTCAGTTTTGTAGCCCTAATATCATATTATCAATAGCACTATCTCTAAGGCTCAGTACTATCTACAGTATTATTTCCAGTCCAGTTCCATAAATATTTAAAACAGAAAAAGAACACTTACAGACTTGGTGTCGGGGATTCAGTGTGCCACCTCTTTATCAGTCCATGTAAAAATTCAAAACCATGTTTTTGTTTACCGAAAATAAAAGGATTTGATTTGAAAACACTTTTATTTCAAAACTATTGATTTAACTCCGTTTAAAAAAACTTGAACAGTCTTCGAAAAACTTACCATTTCCACAAATACCCTTTTTAGGACTAAGTTTTTTGAAAAGATTTTCAGACCCGATCCACAGCCGAGTTGTTGCAACCTAGGCTCTGATACCACTAAATGTAACACCCCAAACCCGGCCTAGACGTTATGACCGAATCTGATGCGTCACATCGAAGCGTTCAAAGCATTTCGTATTACTTAGTTTAGAAAAACTTAGTTGGTGTTGCAAAAGACACTTTTAAAAGTAGGTTAAAGTGAACGGAAGCTGTGCACCAGGTAGGAAACCAGGAAGAAGAGGAGGTGAGTCCGTCGGACTGCTTAAGTACCAAGCTCCCTTCGGATCCAATCTTAGACATGCACACCGCCATTACCACACTCTAACATCTCGTATAATTCTGAGAAAACCATTTGGTTATGTCCATCTTAAGAAAATGATTAAGGTTGAAAAACGTTTGCTTAGCGGAAGTCTTACTTGTATTCGTGTTATTTTGAAATCACTTAACGTTTTTGAAAATGCGTCCTAAAGCTAATCTATTCCGTTAATTATCATAGTTCAGTTTTATCATAATAGAATTAAATAATAAAGAAACAACCCAAACCATAAAATAATTAGTGCCCTTATTACAAAAAACCCAAAACCAGAAATGAAAAATATGGAAAATCTAGTTCACCAGAAGAAAATGAATTTGCAGAAAATGTGTGGCCACTCCGAATCCCGCCCAGCTCCAAGTCCACCAACTAGGGCTTACCTGCAAGGATGGAAGGAAAAAGGGGTGAGTTTGGGAAAACTCAGTGTATACAGAAACCCATCCAAAGCCCAAATCAGCTCGAGCCCATTGGGCCTAAGCCCTACCCAGATAACAGTACACAGTGGACCAAAGCCCTTTTCAGAACACAGTAGCAAGGCCTTAGCCCTTTTTAACATAACAGTGTGGCCCATAGGCCCAGTACAGTAACATAAGTAACAATAGTAGTAATGCATGCAAACCCATCTGGGGAGACTACTCAACCCACCAACCGCTACACTGCCCCGTACCAGCCCTACACTCCATGTGGGGAATATCTCAACCCACCCAACCTTACACTCCACAGTGGCAGCAACGCTGCTCAAATACCAGTAGATTGAGGCAAAGCCTCCAGTACGTGGATGAACCACTTTCAATACTTCCTCCATCAATACCCCAATCCCATGCAACAGATATCAATAAAAGCATATCATGTACAATACAGTATCAATCAATCATGCAGTTTAGCCAATTTAAAAACCTAGGGGTATATCGGTAATTTTGCTCTTTAGGGGTCATTTTCATAACTTAGCAACTACCCAAATTACTTCAGAAATTTTCAACAGTTTTATGCAATTTTGCTCTTTAGAGCATTCGCATACTCACAAGCCTATGAAATGCCAGGATTTCGACATTTCGGCTTTTGCCGAATTGAACTAAGGAAGAGTGTTCGGTACACACCTGATTCGCGACGACTGCTACCGAGATCCCTTTCGATGTCCTACAATTGATTAGTACAGTTCTTATTTATAAACCGTAATCACTAAACCCAAAACTGGCTCAACCAAAGTCGAACCATGTTCCTAAAAAGCCTTTGAACCCTTACCTTTTTGCCAAAATCGATAGCTAGCTCCGAATCCGGTTGTTCCAATGATTCACACTTTTGATCCAACGCTTAAGAAGACTCTAATCACCGAAAGAAACATCAGTTACAACTCTTAAAGCCGTATGCTCAAATCGATAGCCTCCCTAATTTTTAGGGACTTCGGCTTTTCCTAACATCGTACAATAAGAACAGATCTGAGATGATAAGTACTTACCCCTTACTCCTACTTGATTTCCACGCAATCCGGTGCAGATTTATCCTTAGAACAATGGTAAAACCCGAATCCAGGGGTTGAAGAAGTTTTGGCTATAAGCCCCTAAACCAATGGTACTTTCGGCTTTTGGGTGGTGAAGGAGATGACGATATGAGGCTACGACCTTGAAGTAAAATTGCCGTCAGGTATCTAGGATTAAGAAAAGATAATCGTAGATTTAATAAAAACAAAAGAACATAGAAGGACCTGGCTTTGAAGAAAACGGCACAAGCAGTGATCACAGGATTTCGGCTTTTGCGACTTCGGCAAAGGTGCTGATGAATAGCAGGTTTGATGGACGGCTTTGGAGAAGAAAGTAGAGAAAGAAGAACAGGATAGGTGAAAGTTTCGGCTAGAGAGGAAAAGAGAGAAAAAGAAAACCCTTGTGGTGCCTGAGCAGAAGAAAATGGCACCTCACAAAGCCCTAGGTGCTGAAATATTAACCTAAACCCTCTGCCGAATTTTCCCTCTTCAATTCCCTAAATTCGGCCAACTCTCAGTCCCTCACCCAATCCCTTAAATCTCTCCCCTTATCACTCCTTAATTCAAGCATTTGGACTGATTCAAACTTTCCTTTAGCAGAATCCACCTGGACTCCAACACTTACCCCTCCTACACTTAAAAATAAATGCATCTATTTGCCAACACAGGGAATCGATCCCATGCCTTCCCCAATTCTCCACACGCCACTTTTCTAGGAACCTAGTGGCGTCACCCTTGTCACTTTACTAGAGGCTCATTTGTGATGCAATTTACCCATCACTCCACTTAAGGGCCACTTAGCCAGAACCCTTAACCTTTTAAGTCCAAAATTCAAAAATTCAATCGGGTTTTAGCCAACACATGCGCCTTCTATAAGCCCATTTACCTACTCAAAATATTAATTCCACATCCAAATACAAAATTTTAAAATCTTTACAAAATATTGAAAACCGCGAATAAATCCGAAAATCAGGATGTTACAGAATGTATGTATTTGGGTAACTCACCAACCTTATTGATGGAACAAATGTTCATGTATACTTGTTTGGATAATTATAATGGGCAAACTCGTATAGTTTAAGTAAATGTACTAAAATTAATTGAATTGAGTTATATGATGGTAATGATATGTATAGGATGATATGAAAGATAAAAGTTTTGATTGTGACATACTTATCCATGTTTGTTTGGCCCTCGTAAGATGTTACGTGCATGATTTGTTTGATTGAATGAATGAGATAAGTAAAGTTATTCAGAATCCATAGAGTGCATGCATAAATATACTTATTTAAATAAGATAACTAAAAAGTTCGTGTCATACGAACGTGAATAATAATTTTCCTGAAGTGGATGATATGTTTGTGAAAATGTTACTATGATGATGAAATAATGTTATATGTATATGTGTATGAGAGACGAGTTAGGGACCTTACGACCCACTCCCTTACCAGAGTGGTGTTTTGTAAAGGATTTTATAATATCAATGTTGAATAAGCTCACAAGTATGAGACCTAAGAGTTCAGCTGTATAATGATTATAACTATGATCAGAGATTAATTGGATTGATAAGTAAAGACAGAGCTAGTAAAGTGCGATGTCAAGAAACGTATTAACTGGAATTTCTTCAAAATCGATCTTCTTCAATGAAAATCATAATGTGGGATTTGTAATAACAAAAATAGTTGGAGGAATAAATCTTAAAATGTAAGATATCTGAATATGGTAATTATAGTAAGCAGATTATGACTGTCTCTCTTGAGGTACTCTATGAGTTTATTTACTCTCAGAAGTATTACTAGGGCTATCTATTTTCAGATAAATTGTTATTCTGCAAAAATGTTTTCTAATCTTGGAATAAGATGAAAGTATTGATAGTTTGACTGGTATATAATCTGTATTGCTCTATTTTCCCTCTAGCATTCTATTACGTTCTGTCTGTTGGAATTTTATGAGATAATGTACTTGATGTCATGATTATGTTCCTTCTAATGGATGCTCGGTTTGATATATATATATATGGGAAGGTACATTATCCTTGTTGCATTTAATTCCACTGGGATAATGTACTTGAATGATGTATTCTTCTGGACTTCTTTCCTATGGGAAATTATCGAAATCTTCCATATTTTCTTACGAGATTTTTTCTGGGTCTTTCATTATGATATTGTATCTTGGATTTCTCTATCTCGGACTTTTTAATCCTAGTTTTATCAATCACGGCTCATATCTACAGTGTGTTCTTCAGTTGTGATAATCATGTCAAGTGTGACTATGCTTCTGGTTTGATCATAGTAATGTGGTAATTCTAGTATCTGGATTTCTCTAAATCTTTGTGAAGGATTTGAAATAGGCAAAGGCATAAGTGGTGAAATTGCTAGTATCAGCTTGTATGATAGATTTCTTTTTTCAAGAAAGTTAATCAAGTTAATGCCTTCGATTGGGAACATTTATACTACCTTGAGCTAATGCAATTAAATGAACTTTGATTAGTATGATGAGTGAATTTTGCATGATTACATGTTAAATTGTTTTGTCAACTGAAAGGAAGGATTTCCTGAAACTTTATGAAGTAATAATTAAGACCGACTTGGTTGTTCAGTTTGTATGGGTTATTGTTTGAAAGATTTAATAGGATATTTACGTCCAAAAATTTTTCCCAAGTCTGAGAATAAGATTTTATCTCTCCAGGTAAAAGACAGATAGTCTAAATGAAAGTGTATATATCTTAGAAGACTTTGATATGATTTAAAGTTGCTTTGAATGATAAAGTTTTTGTCTTGTGAAAGTTGAATGGTCTACTACATGTTGGTAACGATTTAAATATACAAGAATGTTGTTAACCGAAGCCTTTGAACTGGTTTAGTCTGCATTGAGCAAAGACTTCTCGATTTTCAGTGATGTGTTTTAAGACAAGAAGAGCGGTGTGATAGCTTAAAGTATCTACTGTCATAGAAAAAAATTAGTTGAGATAGTGTAGCCGACTTGAATTGTTAAAGGATGATAAGATAGTTATGGTATGATCTCTGAGAATGAGATTACTATAGATTTCATATCAAAATTATTCCTATCTTTGAAAGAGAAATATGTCATATGACTTGTTGTTAAGTAATTGATGAATTTGCAAATCATGTTGACAAGTACTAAATTTCTGCTCATCAGACTTATGGGATTAAGTATCTTTGAGATTGTCAAATTTCTTAAAATGCTAGTTTTTGTTAATCGGATTGAGATCCGAGATTTATATCATGAATTATTGAAAAAGCTAATTAATGCTATGAATTTTAATGATGACCAGAGGTCGAACTAGTAAACTGTTGGGTTGTATAAAATGATAGAGAACTTAAGACCATGATGATCAGGCTGGCTACGCCATTTGAATCCGAGAGGATTCAAGTATGATGTATATATACATATTCTATGACAGTATGAGTTCGACCCTTGTATACATGAGTTCTCTGGTAGAAGTCAAAATTCGATAGAGTTCATAACTTTAGTATGAGAAATGAAAGAGCTAAGTATTAAACATAGCTTGAGTAGAAGTTCTTCAGAAATGATTATGAGATAGTGGAGTTTATGTGAAAACCGAACCACTCTTCTGGTAAGATTGTCGGGGACGAAAATCCCTAAAAGGGGGAGAGTTGTAACATTCCGAAATAGGGCCTAGTCGGAACAATGGTTTCGAGACCACAAATCTGACACATTAAAATTTGTTTCTATTATATTTTTTTGGTCTACAATTTCACGGGATGATTTTGTGAAAATTTCGATCAAAAATTTTCACGTTTGGGCACTCAATTTGGTCAAAAGGACTAAATTGTAAAAAGTGCAAAAGTTGAGTTCTACATGTTAGAGGTGTCTAATTGTTATGAAATTTTAAATTGGAGGCCCTTAAATGGTAATTAGACCATTGAATAATTTTTTGGACAAAAATGGACATGAAATGGGTGAAATAGAATATTTTTAAGTTAGGGGCATTTTGGTAATCTAGTAATTAAAATAAATTAAAAACAAAATTAAAAGCCAACTATTGTCCATCTTCTACCCCATGGCCAAAACTTGCATGAAGAAGACATAGGTAGGGTTTTTCAAGCTTCCAAGCTTGATTGTAAGTCCGTTCTAGCCCCGTTTTTAATGATTTTTACGTTTTTGAAATTGTAACACCCCAAACCCGGCCCGGTTGTTATGGCTGAATTCAGCGTGTCACATTGAAGTGTTTTAGCGAAAACCGTGTTTTTATTGAAAACCCTTCTTAAAATTTTACAAAAATCTTAATAAAAAAAACTCCTTTCAATCACTTGTTTGAAACATGAGATTTGATGAAAACAAGTCGCTTAAAAGTTTAGTTGCGGAAACGTAGAAAAGACATACTATAGTTTAAGAAACCATGTTCAACTTCTTATAGTTACATCACATAGAAATAATAATCCAGATAATAACAAAATGGAAGCCCTATTACAAGCTGATTGAATAGTACTTAATAAAATAGAAACTTATATGCTTTTTTTAAAAAAAAAGTCCAAATTATCTTGCCAGCTGGCCACCCAGAGTCCCTCTGAACATCGAACCTTCTACTGAGCATCACCTGAAAATAAAATAAAAGAGGGGGTGAGTTTTTGCAAACTCAGTGTGTACAACCCTCGTCAAAAAAACAAGCATTCGAAAAATCATTATACAACAAACATGCAATGCAATCCCATCCCAATAATCCATCCGCTACACACCAGCTCCGTCCCCCGTCACACCATGTGGGGATATAAATATCGACCCACCCAGCCCACACACCAATGGTAGCCCGGTTGCAGAACTACCTTCATTTACATATTGGGCTTTAAAAGCTGTTGATGGATCCATGGTTGTCAGGCAACCATGCGATCCTCATATACTTCCTCCGTTCCATAGTTCCCACCCCATATGCAACCTAAGCAGAACATCATATGTATGCATGTCACATCCATAAAACTTACATTCAACACCTAGGGGTATTTTGGTCATTTTCTTCCTTAGAGGCGTTTCGATAATTTTCCCTTAATTATGGTTTTCACTTACCTGGACCCGTTAACAAGTCCCACGAGCTAAGATGAACGAATAATATGCACCAGGTAGGATTCCAGAGAAGAGGAGGTGGGTCATTAAGACCGCTTAAGCACCAAGCTCTCCCTAGATCCAATCCTAGACATGCACATACCCGTTCCCACACCTTAACCCTATGACTTGTCCACGGTCCTTGATAAATTAATTAAGTTTTATGCAGTCATCATATACTAGGCCTACAACCTCTGACAAAACCCAGACAAATCTACATACCTATATATATGGCCCACTAGGCCCAATCTCTTTCATATGGCCATTCACATTTATGAGGCCTATTAGGCCCAAATCACATTTACAGTCATGCTCACATACAATTTTCCATCACATAGTATCAAATATTAATTTTTGCCTATTATGGGCCCAACAGCCCATCGGGCCCATTTAGCCCATTCCGGCTCGTTTGGCCAATTCACAACCCAGGTCCATGGAATCACCCATGGGCCCCAGGTAACCTATTGGTTTTCCCCTTGCGAGTGTTCGCACACTCGCAAGACTACCGTAGCCAAACTTTCGGCTTTTTGGCATTTTGACTTTTCGACATTTCGACTTTTCGGTATTTCAGCTTTTTGGGATTTGCCGATCTACTTGTGTGTGTAGTGTATGTACACACATGGTAAGCAAGCGTGATGCGATCTCCTTAGCCCAAACCTACAATCAATATCATTCAAAGATTAATCTTACATACTTACCAAATACTTTACCAAAAGCCAGAATCTCACCTTAACCTTACCTTGCACGATAAGTATAACAACCCCTTCACTAACCACGATCAACTTCTAGATTTGCACCAATCGTAACTATTAAAACCAGGATAATATGTGACTCGTATCCAACACAAGTCCCTTTACCATACTATGGCTATTCGGCCAACCTTAGCCAATGGATGGGGAATACTTACCAAAACCGCAAACACCTAAAGAGCAATTCGGTAGAGAGCTAAGATCCGAGATCCAAAACTAATTCCCTACCAAAGTTGATTGAAAGAGTGAGGGACAATAATTGATACCTAGCAAAGAAAATTGATTGGAAGAGCAACACTTGCACTAGATTCAGTCAAAGAGTATTCAGCCCTTGGGAGATTCAGCTTTTCGGCTTTTCAAACTTAGTAAGGTGAATAAGGTTTATGTGGTACAGATTAAAGAAAAAGAGTAGAAGAAGAAATCGGCTAAGTGAAACAAATAAAATTGTGTAGAGAAGAATAGAAATCGGTAGGAATAAAAGAAAGAAAAACAAAATGGTTTTTAGCTTTTTGGATCTTGAAAAGAAAAGAGTTTTTGTCTTTTGGAGAAAGGGGTTTCTGGCAACAAGGTGAAGAAGAATTTTGGCAGTAGCCTGGCGACCCTGTATTCGCCCCTATTTATAGCCCTTATAACTGAATTTTCCATGCCCAATTCCCAATTCGGCTTTATCACTTCTCCCTTCTCATCTCCTCGTTTTTCTCCCTGATAACCCCTTGATCTTTTCCTTAATTTTCTCTTCTGAACACTCCCCTTGGAGTCATCTTCACGCCACTTCCATTCTTCTAGAAGGCCAAAATTAAACTTCTAAAAATACTAAGCTAGGATTCAAACCCTGGATCTCCTTGCTAGCTACTAACGCCACCTCCCTACTCCCTAAGTGGTGTCAATTAGCCACTCCTCCATAAGGCTTTTTGATGCTATTTTTACCTTATTTTTATTTAAAAGCCCAACTACTTGCCAACCCTAATTCTTTTAATAATTAAGCTATAATTTCATTTATTCCTAGGTTCGAACTCAAACCTCAATTAAGACCTACTATAATTATCACATGGCTAGGAACATAAAACACAATTTTTATCAAAACCGAAAACAAAGAAAGTTTGGGATTTCAAGATTTTTGGGTTTCGATATTTTTGGGGCATTATAGAAATCCTCGTAACAAGATCTACTCATTTCTACCCATATTTTGAGCTAGGGTTTGTGTTTAAAAATTTACCCATGGATTACATGCATGTGTTTTGATGTATAATGGTAGAAAATGAATGCTCAGTGTGTAATAAATGACTTTTACTAAGTGATTTTCGGTGAAATTGTTAAAAAGGACTTTTTTTGCAAAAGTTACAAAATTTGTCATAAAAGTATGATTTAGTGGAAATTAGGGGCTACTATAGTTATGAAAATGATTCGTCTAGGCTTAAAATTCAAGGAAATTGGACAAAAATCATTTTACGAGTCTTGGGGCAAAAGTGTAAGTATGTGAAAGTTTAGGGGTCAAAATGTAAATTTATAAAAAATTGATTTTTAGACCCATATGAATAATGTGACTAATTAGTAAGCTAAATGTGATATTATAGATCAAGGAAAATGAGATTCGGACATAGATTGGAAATGAATGAGATTATGGACTAAATCGGAATATATAGCTGTGCTCGCATTCAAGGTAAGTTTGTATGTAAATGATATATCGATTCTTTTTATGTTATTATATTTCATTATTATATGAGATGTGGCTGCCTATAAAATGATCATTTGATGTAAATTACGAATCGAAATAATCTATGAATGAATTTGTTAAATGTTGAAAAGTGAGGAATTTCCCGGTTGAACCTTCGGAATAGAAATGATACGAATGATCCATTGTGAGAACACATGTGTAGTACTATGTGAAGGCTACTATGTGTTTAAGATGGTTTTAGGTCACGTGTGTAGTACAAAGTGCAGGCTCCTACGTGTACCATATAGTAGGTCGCATGTGTAGTACTAAGCGCAGGCTACTATGCGTACCCGACAACTTCGATCATGTGTGTAGTACTAAGTGCAAGCTACTACGTGTATCAAATGGTTAGGTCATGTATGTAGTACTAAGTGTAGGCTACTACGTGTATCAGATTGTTGGTCGCATGTGTAGTACTAAGTGCAGGCTACTATGCGTACCAGATAGCTTCGATTACAAGGGTGGTAATCTGTGCTGGCAACTGTGTATCTGTTATTATTCTGATGAGTTCAACGAGAAATCGACTAAGTGAAAATACATGTGAACATGACCATGAGATGAACAAGTGCAGGTATATGTTTGTGGAAACTTATGAGCAATGTGCTCGATAGTTGAGCGAACTTTTGGTAAGATGGAATGGAGTAAGTGAAATTATGTAAGAGTGGAATTTGTAATAAAATAGTTTTGGACAGCAGCAGTTATGTAAATTTGAAAAATCACCAAAAATTGTGAAAATTGAATTAGAGATTGAATAAGATATGATATTAATGCTTATTGAATGTAGAAGAAATGGTATAAGCAAAAGAGTTTCATATTATGAGATATTTGAACTTTTGTGAGACAGAGTCAGAGTGATTTCGGAAAATCACTAAAAATTTTTAAAAAATGATTATGGCCTAGGATTTATATGAATAAATCCTTAATGAGTCTATTTGAAATAGAAATAGATTGGAAAATTAATCAAAACCCGTGCTATGAGATAATCGATTTTTAGTAAAGAAAGGTCGAAGCCGTCAAATAGCAGAACAGGGGTAATTTTAAAGAATAAAATGTACTTATTGGCTAGACCAAAAACTCTGGAAATTTTATGGTAAGAAGATATATGAGTCTAGTTTCAGATACAATTTATGGATATTAATTTAGAGTTTCGTACCTCCTTATATAAATAATTTAGTAACTATGATTTGAGAAAACAACATGACCAGAAAATAAGTAAAAGTGTACTTATAATTATATTTCCAGGGAATCATGTTGATAATATGCTTATTATTTTTATATGAACTTACTTATCTTTAAGCTTACTCCCTCCTTTCCATTTCTTTAGTGTTGACAGGTTAGCTTGGGGTTGGAGATCGTCGGAGGCAACCTCACACTATCAAGCTACCTCCTTTGGAGTATTGATGAATCTTAATGTCTTCAAGTGACTGGCATGTATAGGGACTTAGTTTTATGATAGATGCTGTTAGGACTAGCCATATGTATTGGCTTATATTGACTCATTGAATATAGCCATGAGATGTGGCTTATTATGATTGTGGCTTGTAAGCCTAATTATCCATGATAAGTTCTAATGCTTCTGATGCGATGGTGTGTTTATGCTTGTGGGATATGTATGGTTGGTATTATGACATATATGCATGATGGGTGCTTCTTGATTGGTCGAAATGGTCATAGCCACGTGGTAAATGTATAATATGGAAATAAGTTGATAATGTTTGAACATGAATACTTGATGTTGATTGAAGCTACTTGATAAATTCATGGTTATGAAAGTTTGGTAAAAGTGGTCATCAAATGACAAGGTCAATGAATATAGAATTGTTGTCTAGGTTTTATATTCTATGAGTACGTGTAATAAGCGAATGATAGCATGTTAAAGTTAAGAATATACCTTAGTGAAGTATGTTAAATCATTAAAATGATGCCATGATGTATATCTTTGATGTGTGTAAAGATGTGGGGGATTAATGGTAACAAAAGGCTTGGATAATAGCCTAAGTACTAGTCACACGGACAGAAACACGTGTAACACCCCTAACACGTATCCATCGCTGGACTAGGGTTGTGAAGTATCGCTAGTTATATCACAGCTCTTACTAATATGTATTATATTTTAATATTCAAAATTTTAACTCACAACAATGCTCATATTTTTGCCTAATATCAAATCTTAAATCACATGACATTTATATGCTGACATAGTTTAAAACATAAATCAATATATAATAAAAACAAATTACATATATAATAAAAAATTATCAACTTCTTTTATGCTATTCGAAAACTTAATAAATTGTCAGACATTTCGTTTCATACTTCTATGCAAATATAAACGTGTAGTCAGTTAAGTCAATTCATATGGTATTGTCAAATAACATATTCAGCTTTAATAATTTCTTGACTTCACGAATAACCAGCAAAATTTCTATATCATGCATATATCATATTGACTATAATAAAAGCACATATAAATCTCATTTAATGAATCATGATTGAGTACCTCAATACGCATAATCATTGTCAATAAACCAAGCCCCCAAATAAATTTAAGGCCTAATATGTCTAATCCATCATAATAAATAAATTAGCATATACACGTTAATATAATATTTATATAATTATTGAATTTACCTCTTGCGTAAGTATCTAGATTTTTAACAAATAATGCATGGCTTATCTTAGCACAGTTCACATTTATTATACCCCACATGGACAAAAGACTTAGCAATTTCTCAATTATTATATATCATGGTTATACCTTAATATAGACTCAAATTTACGATAACTTAATATTAACAATTCATCCGGCTATATATAAATAGACACCCAAAACATATTCAAATAGGCTTTACAAAGGGTAACATTTACGATTTAATAAACAATCCAACACAAATGAAATGCAAATTTATTCCATCTAATTAACTAATCCATAACTCACATACACTGTAACACCCCAAACCCGGCCCAGACGTTATGGCCGAATCTGATGTGCCACATTGGAGTTGAAAACCCACGTTCTGTTTTAGTGTTTTAAAAACCATATATTTTGTTGAGTTAACAAAGTGTATGGAAGCTAGGCACCAGGTAGGTATCCGAGATAGAGGAGGTGAGCCATTAAGGCTGCTTAAGTACCAAGCTCTTTGATTGGATCCAATCCTAGACATGCCCACAACCATAGCCACACTTTGTTATATCGAGTTTAAATTTGTTTAAGTGAATGACTTTGATAAATCGATTAATCGTGGTGTTGAACTCTTTTGAAAACAAGTATCGTTTTGAAAACACGTCCTAAGTCTAGCCCATTTGAATAATTATCAACCAGGTTTGAAGTTATTAAAATTAAAATAATCCCGAAAAGAAATAAAAGGAAAGTTAAAATGGCCTTATTACAACCCAAAAATAAATAATAATCAAAGGAAATCTAATGAAACCCAACGCTTATTTAAAAGTCCAAAGACAATCACCGTGGCTACTTTGAATCCCCTCCGGCCCAAGTCCCCACATCAAGGCTCACCTGCAAGGTTAAGGAAAGGGGGTGAGTTTGGAAACTCAGTGTGCAACAAGCCCCTTTCAGAGCCCAAAACAATAACAGCCTGTTGGGTCTAAGCCCAAAACCAATCTCAAACATGTACTGGGCCATAGCCCTTTTCATATTTCATAATTCATAACACTGGGCCGAAGCCTTCTCACATTTCATATTACTGGGCCGAAGCCTTTACTGTAAATGGTGTGGCCCAAAGGCCCATTTTTATAACACATGTAATGTCAATGAAAGAATGCAACCCATTTGGGGAGACCACTCAACCCACCTTCCGCTACTCTCCACCCGTACCAACCAACACACCATGTGGGGATTAACTCGACCCACCCCGCCATAACTCTCCACTGGTAGCATAACTGCTTTATCATATAACTGGAGGCCTAGCCTCTTTTAGTAACTGAGGCAAAGCCCTTTTTAATAACTGGGGCATAAGCCCTTTAATAACTGGGGCATAAGCCCTTTTGATAACTGGGGCATAAGCCCTTTTAATAACTGGGGCATAAGCCCTTTAATAACTGGGGCATAAGCCCTTTGCACTTCCTCCATCCATAGAAAAACCCAACACAATGTATTTATGAACATCTCATGTGCATATCATACATATCATGTGCATATCATACATGTCATGTGCATATCATACATATCATGTTTATCAAAATCCCATGCATTAAGTTCATAAATAAACCCTGGGGTATAATGGTCATTTTTACCTAGGGGCAAAACGGTCATTTTCATATTATAAGGGTAATCTTGTAATTTTACCAAAAATTAGGGTTTCCATGTTCATTAACGTTTACAAACAATTCATGGGTGCAAACAGTGATTCTGGCCCCTTTTTAGCGAAATCAAGTTTTGGGCCAAAAACCCCTAATGGGCCCTACTTAGCCGATTCTGTCATTTAGGCCCATTTAGCCTATATCCATAACAGTATTAACAATTTTAACATGCAATTTAACAGATTTCCATTTCCTACCAAATTTACCCAAATGGGCCCGAAAGCCTATTGGGCCCTAATTTAGCCCCTCGAGGCCCAACTTACCGTGAACGCCAAAAACACGCCCTTACCATTTCCATTATTCCCGATCATCATCTCATTGATTCTAACTAACTAGTGAGCGTTTGCTTGCTCACAAGTCCTCGAAATGCCAGAATTTCGGCATTTCGGCTTTTCGGCATTTGTCGCTTTAAGCTATGAAAAGGGTTCGTTACACACCTGTTTGGCGATATTCCTCGATGAGATCTCCTACATGATTTCTCCTATAATCCATCGTTAATAATCAGTTTCCCATTAATTGAACCAAACCTCAAATCATCTAATACTAATACTTACACATTCGGCCACCATCCATAATGGCCTTAGGAATCTTACCTTTGTCGCGATTGATGACTAGGTCTAGCCACTCCGGCGATCCAAGCTACTCCAAGTTGACACTACACCTTGCTGCTCCTTCAATAAATAAACCAAAAATATTAAAAGAAGACCCCATAAGGCCTACACCCACATTCGGCCACCTCCCTAAACTAGAGGGGTTTCGGCTTTTGACAAAGTTACACTAGGAATTGTGTAGATTTTGGACACTTACCACAGTCTTTTTCCTCATGAATCCGGATGCCTAAAAGGTAAAGGAATTGAATGCCAACTATTGAAAAGGAAAGAAAAGGTTGCTGGTCACAAAGAATCGGCACCCCCTATCTTCACTGATTTCGGCTTTTTACGGTTTTTCGGCAGAAGTAGAGATTAAAGAAAGAAATAATAAATGAGTAGAGGAAAGTAATAGGCTGGATTTTGAAAAAGAAAAGGGTGAAAAGATGAGAGGAAGGATGGTAGATTCGGCTAGGGAAGAAAAAGAAGAGAAAAACTAAAACAAAGGAGAAAACGGCACAGCTAAGACCCTAATGCCGAAATTACTAACCTAATACCCTTCTGCCGAAGTCCCCTCTCTAACCCCTTCCAAACGGCTAAGCTCTATCCTTCTCTCAAATCCCTAAAATCTCTCCCCTTATCCCTCCTTAATCCATGCGTTTGACTTGATCCAACTTTTCTCTTACAGAATCCACTTAGGTTCCAACACTTACCCTTCCTGCATATAAAAATAAATACTCTTATTTGCCAACACAGGGAATCAATCCCAGGTCTTCCCTTATGCTCCACAAGCCACCTTTTTAGGAGCTTAGTGGCGTCACCCTTGCCACTCTACCAAAGCTCTTTTTGTGATACACTTTACCCACAACTTAATATAAGGGCACCTAGCCAGAACCCCTAACTCTTAAGTCCAAAAATTTAAAAATTCAACCGGGTTTTGGCTAACTCATAAGCCTTCCATAAGCCCATTTACACACCCAAATTATGAATTCCACAATCACATACCAAATTTTAGAAAATTACTTAAGATATCAGGAATCGCGAAATACCCGAAAATCAGGATGTTACATACACTTCTCTCCAAACATAACCATGACCGAAACACACTCATGAATATCCAAATTCATCATCTTTTCAGATATATATAATACCTACTACGATATCATGAATTCTTGTCTCATAACATTATGACAAAAACATACATAGACTATGAGCTACATAACGAAATTTAAACATAGAGATTAAGCCAATTTCGCATGGCTTGGTTATAAATATCCAAAATTCATCAACTCAAGCACACTTTAGTCTATACATGCCATAATTCGTATTTAACTTATAAAGGTACCCAAAATAGTAGATAGTGTGATGAGCCTCACTGACGATCCCCGAGCTTGTAACTTGATTTCCAAAATCTAAAAATAAAAATAGAAACAAATATACACACAGTAAGCTATTATAGCTTAGCAAGTCATAAGCAAATAATTGACCTAACAAAGTGTTCAACTCAAATAGGCTAATACAATGTAAATAAAAATTATATACTATTTAATCTCAACTTAAAACCTGTATATAAATCCCCATGTATACATTCACACATGGACATTATCTTGGCCGAATGGTCAAAAGGCCAAATTGTCTTATTATCATTCAACTTTCCAAACAACTAATTATATTATAATCAAACCTGCATATACTTTTTACATAAGCTAGTAAATCACAATATAATATCGCATAAATATTTTATATATATCACCAACAGGGCCATTTATATATATAATCATACACTTACATATAATTATGAATCATTTCTTGATGCTCAACTTTTAAAATCACAAAGCTGAGTTGACATACCAACATCACTTAAATTTATTAATATCAACTTCACATGAACAAACAAATATCAAGTATAAACTTATCTTATCATTAATAGCCAACAAACTAATTCATACCTGGCCGTTTAACTCGTAATACACACTCGTACCCAATTTACCTTTGCCCATGAACCATTCGGAATTGGATAGGACACTCGGATAATCACACAAGTCGTACAAGGCCAACGTCCCAAACGTGGTCTTACATGTAGTCACATATCGATGCCATTGTCCCAGATAGGGTCTTTGTAATATCCTGATTTTGGGCCTAGTCGGAGTAGTGGTTTCGTGACCACAAAATACGAGATAGAAATAATTATTTTATGATTATTTTAAGGTCTATGATATGATTGCATGATTGTGTGAAAATTTCGTGAAGAAATTTTATGCATAAAGTGCTTAAATTGAAATTAGGGACTAAATCGAATAATTTGCAAAACTTGCATTCTAGAAGTTTCTAGTATGAAATTGTTTTGAAATATTAATTAGGAGGTCTTAAATAGCAATTTTACCAATTTCTAAGTCTATGGACAAAAATTGGACATGGATGGAATTTTTGGAAAGTTTAGTAGTAAGGGCATTTTGGTCATTTAGGGGTAAAATGAATTAAAATACAAAATTAAAAGCCAATTTTGCTCATCTTCAACCCCATGGCCGAATATAGCAAGGAGAAACCATGGCTAGGGTTTTTCAAGTTTCCAAGCTCGATTTTAAGTCCGTTCTAGCCTCGTTTTTAATGATTTTTACGTTTTTGGAGTCCCGGTAGCTCGATTTAGCTTATGCTAGCAATAATTTAACCTAGGGTTTATATTTGGAAAAATACCCATAGGTAAAATTTGTGTATTTTGGTGTTTTATGATAGAATATGAGGTTTAAAATTATGTTAGACAACTTGTGCTACTCGGTTTTAAGTGAAAACGAGCAAAAGGGCTTAATCGGTAAAAATACCTAATAGTCATAAGTACATGTTAGAGTGAGAATTTGATGTTGCCATAGAAGGAAAAATGATCAGCATGTCATAAAACATAAGAAAATAGGCTGAAGTTTAATTTACGAGCTTTGGGGCAAAAGTGTAAATATGCAAAAGTTTAGGGGCAAAATTGTAATTTTTCCAAAATATGATTTTTGGGTCAATTTGAATAATTTGAGTCCTAATTAGACTATATTTTAAATGATAGAGCAAGGAAAACTGAAATTCGGGCTAAAATGGGGAAAATACCAAGTTGTGGACGAAATGGTAAAAGTAGCCATTTTCGCATACGAGGTAAGTTCATGTGTAAATAATGTAGCATAAATGTTATTTTTAAGTTATTAATGTTAATTATATGATATGTTGATTTTTAATCGTGAAATATTATGCTTTGTGGTTAATGTTGAGTAATATGCAAATTATGTTTACTACTTGACAAATATGAATTGCTACCGAGTATCGATTCCGATATTCCATGGAAGACGGCAATGTGAGATTGAGGAAAAAATCCCGTTTGAACCTTAGGAATAGATTAGGATACAAGTGACATGTCACTAGGATGGTTGAGCATCCGAACTCGTTGAGTTGAGTCCGAGTTCACTTATGGATGCAAATGTCCGAACTCGTTGAGTTGAGTCCGAGTTCGTGAAATGTAACTAGGCATCCGAACTCGTTGAGTTGAGTCCGAGTTCACTTATGGATGCGAACGCCCGAGCTCGTTGAGTTGAGTCCGAGTTCACTTATGGGCGGGTTACATGGTAGCTTGGCTACATATGTGACATTGATGTGCAAACTTTCCATGTATCCGAATTATATTCTGATGTGTTCAACGGGTAAAGTTCTACTGAAATGGAGGAATACTCAAGATGAAAGGGACGTATTGGTAAGTGT
Source organism: Gossypium hirsutum (assembly GCF_007990345.1). Taxonomy (NCBI): domain Eukaryota; kingdom Viridiplantae; phylum Streptophyta; class Magnoliopsida; order Malvales; family Malvaceae; genus Gossypium; species Gossypium hirsutum. The sequence continues at coordinate 50,560,186 of NC_053433.1, read as the reverse complement.
TGTGAAATGGGTACTTTGAACAGGTATGTACTTAACCCTCGGGTTGAAAAATCGATATAACAACAATATGGTAAGATGATAAATGAAAATGTGATATGACTGTCTTGGTGATGATTATGCAAATGATGTTTTATGTTTGCTTATATGGTTATGTTACTTGCTATTTGCATGTGAACTTATTAAGCATTTATGCTTACTCCCTCCTTTTCATTCCTTGTAGTTTTGACAAGCCAGCTCGGAAATCGGGAACGGTCGGAGGCTCGCTCACACTATCCGTATACCATCTTGGCATAATGGCTTGTATATTTTGAGTATGGCATGTATAGCATTATAATCATTTTGTATATATGGTCTTATGATATGCTTATTGAGTGGTATGGAAATGCTTGGTAATGATTAGCCATTGGAATGGTTAATCATGATCATATTTGGTGTTATGTGTGTCAAATTACTAGCTAATCCATGGAAACCATGAAATAGGTAAAATTTACCATAAAATAGATTCAGACAGCAGTAGTGACGTGAATTTGAAAAATCACTAAAAATAGTAGAAATGAAATTAAATAATGAATAAGTTATGGAATCGAAGCTTGATGAGTCTATTTTCATATGGAAGAAGCGAAACATGTATATGAGCTATATTTTATGAGATGTTTAAATTTTTGTGAAATAGGGCCAGAGCGATTTCTGGATCCCCTGTTCTGACTTTGGAAATTCACCATAAATTTTACAAAGATAATTAGAAGTCATGATTTATATGTACAGATTTCTTATTGAGTCTAGTTTTATTAGAGACAAACAGCATAGTCATTGATGCTCTGTACAGGGAGATATCTGATTCGTAATACACAGATGTCAGAGTAGTTGAACCCTGAAATAGGGAAGACTTTAACTAATAAACTGTACTAATTGGCCTAACCAAAAATTCTAGAAAAAAATTAGTAGATATATATATGAGTCTAGTTTCAGAAAAAATTTACGGAATTGTATTTCAAGTTTCGTAACTTGAGATATGATTTTTAAAGCGACTGTGATGTAGTTAGCCAGATTGTCTGGAAATTTTAAAATGAATTGTATGAGCTGTTTAATTAATGAATTAAGTCCGTTAACACCTCGTGTTCGACTCCGGCAATGGTCTCGGGTACGGGGCGTTACAGTCTTACTCGTAAACACATATCAGAATCACATAACGATGTCATGGTCTTACTCGCACACATATATCGGGATCCTATGTCATGACATATATATCCTAACTATTCCTAAGGTTCATACGGGGCTTCCGGACGTCGTCACTCAGTCGAAACTATTGCAAGAACATAGTTATCATGCTTATACACATTCGACGTTAGCACATAATAATTGATATATTTCATTACAGCATATAAACTTTATATTTAATTAAAGTTCAATGCGTCTATTTGCTTATAAACTTACCTCGGACAAGGAAAAACCGGTACAGACCGACTAGTCGACAACTTTCGATTTCCGCCGATCCATATCCAATTTTTTTAGTTCTTGATCTAAAAATTTTCAAATTAAGCTCATTCAAACATATTTTCGTTCAATTTAGTCCAAAAAAACATAAATGGGAAAATTACCATTTTACCACTGACATTTACAATTTTTACAATTTAGTCCCTATTGCACAAAACACAAAATACACAAAATTTCACAACACCCATGTTAGGCCAAATAGTACCCATGCTCATACAAGTCCATATATTTTATCAATTTCACATTTTAGTCCCTCAAATTATTATTTTTTCAATAAAGTCCTAATTACTCAAAATCATCAAAAATTCCAATACAAAATATGTTAAGCTAAAATATATCTTTCATTTTTCATCATTAAACCATGAAAATCACAAGCTATCAACAATGGCACAACTCAAAATATTCATCAAAATAAAAAATTTAAGCATGGGTTTTGTAGTACTCGAAGCAACGATCTCAAAAATGTAAAAATTATCAAAAACCGAGCTGAACACTTTCCTTAATCTAACTTGAACAAGGTCGAACCCTACTTTTTTTTCTTTCTTTTTCTTTGTTTTAGTTTCGGTGCAAGGATCAAGAAAATAACATGAATATGGCTTATTATTTTATAATATAATAACATATATTAACTTATTATTATTTTACCTTTTTAACCTTAGTTAATAAATTATAAAATCACTTATATTATGCCCACTACCGTCCAATATTATAAATAATGGTCTAATTTCATCATAAACACTCCCACTTAGAAAGCCATTAACAAATAAGCCCTTTACAAAATAAACTACCCACTTTTCAATTTATGTGATTAAGTCCTTTTATTTAATCGGACACCTAAACGTGAAATTTAAATCACGAAATTTTCACAGATATAAATTCACACAAAATAAAACAGAAAAATAATTTTTAATTATTTTTCTGACTCGGATTCGTGGTCCTAAAACCACTGTTTCGATTAGGGTCTAAATCGGGTTGTTACAACTCTCCCCCCTTAGGTATTTTCGTCCCCGAAAATCTTACCGGTGAATAAGTTCGGATAGCGTTCTCTCATTGTATTCTCTGGCTCCCATGTTGCTTCCTCAACTCCATGCTTATGCCACAATACTTTAACTAATGGAATCTTCTTATTCTGTAACTCTTGAACCTCACGATCAAAATGTGAATCGGTTCTTCTTCGTAGGTCATATCAGGTTGAATTTCAATCTCAAACGGGCTAATCACATGCAAAGGGTCAGATCGATATCTCTGAAGAATCGAAACATGAAATACATTTTGGATCATTTCTAACTCAGGTGGCAACAATAGTCTATAAGCAACTGGCCCAATTCATTCTATAACTTCATACGGCCCAATAAACCTTGAACTTAATTTTCCTTTACGACCAAATCTGAGTATTTTCTTCCACGGTGAGACTTTCAAGAAGACTTTGTCTCTGATCTAAAACTCTATATCTTTACGTTTCAAGTCCGCATAAGATTTCTGATGATACGATGTTGCTTTCAAACTTTCATGGATCACTTTCACTTTCTGTTTAGTTTCTCTGATCAAGTCAACCCCGTGTATCTTATTTTCACTGAGCTCAGTCCAGTACAACTTTGTACGACATTTTTGACCATACAAAGCCTCATAAGGTGCCATTTTATACTCGATTGATAACTATTATTATACGTAAATTCAATCAGAGGTAGATATCGTTCCCACTACCTTCAAACTCGAGAATGCAACATCTCAACATATCCTCAAGTATCTGAATGGTTCACTCAGACTGGCCATCTGTTTGCGGATGGAAAGCAGTAATGAAATGTAATTTCGTACCCAGGGCATCCTGCAATTTCTTCCAAAATCGCGATGTAAACCTTGGATCTCTATCCAAAACAATAGATATTGGCACACCATGTAATCTCATAATCTGAGAAACATACAATTCAGCCAGTTTATCTAGTGAGTAGTCTATATGTATCGGAATAAAATGAGCCATTTTAGTCAATCTATCAACAACAACCCAGATTGCATCTTTCTTGCTCGGTGTCAACGGTAAACCAGATACAAAACCCATCGTGACTCTATCCCACTTCCACTCAGGTATCATGATAGGCTGAAGTAACCTTGAAGGCATCTGATGTTCAGCTTTTACTTGTTGATAGACTAAATATCTTACAACAAAGTAAAAAATGTCCCGTTTCATACCATGCCACCAATAGAGCTCTTTCAGATCATTATACATCTTTGTACTACCTGGGTGAACAGATAACCGACTGCTATGAGCTTTATTCAAAATCATCTGAATCAACTCTGAATTCTTCGGAATGCATATTTAGTTTCTGAATCTCAAACAGTCATCCGCATTAACTCTGAATTTTGAATCAACATCCGTCTCACACTGAGCTCGTTTTGCAATCAATTCATTATCAACCTTCTGGGCATCACATATTTGTTGAACGAATAATGGTCTAGCTTTCAATTCAGCTATTATTGAACCATCCTCAGACATAGTCATATATGCATTCATTGCACGCAAAGCAAACAGTGATTTTCGGCTTAAAGCATCAGCAACAACATTAGCCTTTCCTGGGTGATAATCAATTACAAGCTCGTAATCCTTTAGCAATTCTAACCACCGACGTTGTCTCAAGTTCAAATCTTTCTGAGTCATCACGTATTTCAGACTTTTATGATCAGAATAAACATGGCATTTCTCACTGAACAGATAGTGACGCCAAATTTTTAATGTGAACATAATGGCTGCCAACTGTAGGTCGTGTGTCGGATAGTTCTTTTCATGTGGCTTCAACTGTCTCGAGGCATAAACTATAACTTTACCTTCCTGCATCAAAACATAACCCAAACCATTTAAAGATGCATCACTATAAATAACAAATTCTTTACCCGATTCTGGCTGAACGAGCACTGAAGCTTCAATCAAAAGGGCTTTCAATTGATCAAAGCTTTTCTAGCACTTCTCTGACCACTCGAACTTAACATCTTTCTGTAATAGCTTTGTCATCAGAGCTGTAATCATAGAGAAACCTTTCACGAACCGTCTATAATAACCAACAAGTCCCAGAAAACTTCAGACTTTAGAAACATTCTTCAGAGGTTTCCAATCCAATATAGCTGAAATTTTACTCGGATCCACCCGAATACCTGATGCTGATACTACATGACCCAGAAAACTAACTTCCCTTAACCAGAACTCACATTTGCTAAATTTCGCATACAACTATCTATCTCACAATGTTTACAACACAAGTCTCAAATGCTCGGCATGTTCAGCTTCATCACGAGAATAGATCAAAATGTCATCTATAAATACAACCACAAACCGATCCAGATACAGTATGAAGATCTTATTCATTAAATCCATGAAAACAGCAGGTGCATTAGTGAGTCCAAAAGGCATAACCAAAAACTCATAATATCCATACCTTGTTCTGAAAGCAGTCTTTGGCACATCTAAATCTTTAACCCGCAACTCATAGTATCCTGATCTCAAATCTATCTTCGAAAATACTATGACCCCTTTCAGTTGGTCAAACAGATCATCAATCCGTGGCAATGGATACTTATTCTTTATAGTCACCTTATTAAGCTGTCTGTAATCGATGCACATTCTCATAGTTCCATCTTTCTTTTTCAAAAACAACACAGGTACACCCCACCAAGAGAAACTAGGCCGTGCAAAACCTTTATCTATTAATTCTTGCAACTGAGCTTTCAATTCTTTTAATTCTGTAAGTGCCATTCTGTACGGAGCTATAGATATCAGAGTCGTCCCAGGCATTAACTCAATACCAAACTCCACTTCTCGAATAGGTGGCAAACCCTGTAATTCTTCTGGAAATACATCTAGATATTCACATAAAACATGTACTAATTCAATGTTTTTTTCAACCTCTTTACTGTCGAGCATGTAGGCAAAATGAGCTTTACACCATTTTCTCACATATTTCTGAGCTACTATCGAAGAAATCACTGCTAGTAAACCATACAAATCACTAGATTTAATCCGAACAATCTCATCATTTTGACTCCGTAGATCATCGGTCTTTCTTTGGCAGTTTACAACAGCATCCTGTAAAGTCAGCCAATCCATACCCAGAATTATGTCAAACTCATCAAATGGCAACAACATCAAATCAGCCGAAAAGAACAGATTTCGAATCATCAAGGGACAATTCTTACACACTTTGTCGACCATAACACACCGACCTAAGGGGTTTGACACTCTAATCACAAACTTAGTAGACTCAACAGGCAGAGTCTTGCTGAATACTAATGTTTCACATACATAAGAATGAGTAGAACCAAGATCAATCAATGCAATTACATTAGAATCATAAAGAGTAAATGTACTAGTAATAACATTTGGGGATGAAGCCTCCTCTTGTGCACGTATAGCATAGGCTCTGGCAGGTGCACGAGCCTCAGATCTAACTGTCGTATCTTTAATCCCTCTCTAACTACCACTCGTATTACCAGTATTTTTGGATGGTCTACCTCGAGCTGTGGTGTTATCCGATCTCATATTCTGCACTGGATTTTCCTCAGCTAACATTAGGCAGTCTCGAATATAATGATTTATTGATCCACATTTAAAATAGGCCCGATCATGCAACCTGCTACTGCCAGGATGTCGTTTACCACAGTGCTTACACTCGGGTTGATTTGATCTAACATTACCCACACTCGCTACTGAGGTAGCTCTCGAGCTCACTGGTGGTGTATTCTGATCCCATCTAGAGTAACCTGAAGTGGCTTTAGAATGGCTAAAATCATCTCGGAACTTCTTTGATGCCAACTGGAATGACTTACCAGATGTTCTTTTACATACATCTCTAGCTTCAAAGTCAGCTTTTCTTTTCTCTTTCCCGAGCTCTTCAGCTTTGCAGGCTTGCTCAACAAGTACCACAAACTCTTTTATCTCAAGTATGCCAACTAACAGTTTGATATCTTCATTCAGCCCATCTTCAAATCTTTTACACATTATGGCTTCAGTAGAAACACACTCTTGGGCATACCGACTAAGTCTCACGAATTTTCGCTCATACTCTGTCACTATCATCTGACCCTGTTTCAGCTCTAAGAATTCTTTACGCTTCTGATCGATAAATCCCTGACTGATATATTTCTTATGAAACTCAGTCTGAAAGAATTCCCAGGTCACTTGTTCTCTCAGAACTACTGATACTAGAGTATTCCACCAGTGGTATGCTGTATCTCGAAGCAAGGATATAGCACATTTTAAACATTCATCAGGAGTACAGGACAACTCATCAAACACATGGATGGTATTATCAAGCCAGAACTCAGGCCGTTCAGCATCATCATCATCAGTGGCTTTAAACTCTTTAACTCCATGTTTTCTAATTTTATCAACAGGTGGTCTATTCATTCGCAACGGGTCACTTACTTGAGGTACAGCAGGCACGGTAGATGGATTAATCGGGGGTGGAGTTTTTTGTGCAGCTGGGTTAGTTGGGATATATTGTGTGAACCAGTCATTCATTATTTGATAGAAGGATTGTTTAGCCTCACTTTCTTGATTACTCGAAGTCGGTCGAGAATCAGCCTGTGCTGTCCCTTGCGCTGGAGCAGGCGCTACACTCTCGACATCATCAGCTACTACTCTGTCGGGATCCATTTACTATATGAAAACATATTTCAAATGTCAGAAGTCATCACACTCTCACAGTATATAATTATGGTATGTATAGCTAAACTAGCACACGCTACGTTAGTCCTAGAATCTACAAAATCGTAGCTCTGATTCCAATAAAATGTAACACCTCTAACCCGTATCCATCGCTGGACTAGGGTTATGAAGTATTTCTAGTCATATCACAACTCTTACTAATATGTATTATATTTTAATATTCAAAATTTTAACTCACAGCAATGCTCATATTTTTGCCTAATATCAAATCTAAAATCACATTACATTTATATGCTGACATAGTTTAAAACATAAATCAATATATAATAAAAACAAATTACATATATAATATAACAAATTATCAACTTCTTTTATGTTATTCGAAAACTTAATAAATTGTCAGACATTTCGTTTCATACTTCTATGCAAATATAAACGTGTAGTCAGTTAAGTCAATTCATATGGTATTGTCAAATAACATATTCAGCTTTAATAATTTCTTGACTTCACGAATAACCAGCAAAATTTCTATATCATGCATATATCATATTGACTATAATAAAAGCACATATAAATCTCATTTAATGAATCATGATTGAGTACCTCAATACGCATAATCATTGTCAATAAACCAAACCCCCAAATAAATTTAAGGCCTAATATGTCTAATCCATCATAATAAATAAATTATCATATACACTATTAATATAATATTTATATAATTATTGAATTTACCTCTTGCGTAAGTATCTGGATTTTTAACAAATAATGCATGGCTTATCTTAGCACAGTTCACATTTATTATACCCCACATGGACAAAAGACTTAGCAATTTCTCAATTATTATATATCATGGTTATACCTTAATATAGACTCAAATTTACGATAACTTAATATTAACAATTCATCCGGCTATATATAAATAGACATCCAAAACATATTCAAATAGGCTTTACAACGGGTCACATTTACGATTTAATAAACAATCCAACACAAATAAAATGAAAATTTATTCCATCTAATTAACTAATCCATAACTCACGTACACTTCTCTCCAAACATAACCATGACCGAAACACACTCATGAATATCCAAATTCATCATCTTTTTAGATATATATAATACCTACTACGATATCATGCATTCTTGGCTCATAACATTATGACAAAAACGTACATAAACTATGAGCTACATAACCAAATTTAAACATAGAGATTAAGCCAATTTCGCATGGCTTGGTTATAAATATACAAAATTCATCAAGTCAAGTACACTTTAGTCTATACATGTCATAATTCGTATTTAACTTATAAAGGTACCCAAAAAGTAGATAGTGTGATGAGCCTCGCTGACGATCCCCGAGCTTGTAACTTGATTTCCAAAATCTAAAAAAAAAAATAGAAACAAATATACACACAGCAAGCTATTATAGCTTAGCAAGTCATAAGCAAAGAATTGACCTAACAAAGTGTTTAACTCAATTAGGCTAATACAATGTAAATAAAAACTATATACTATTTAATCTCAATCTAAAACCTGTATATAAATCGCCATGGATACATTCGTACATGGACATTATCTTGGCCGAATGGTGAAACGGCCAAATTGTCTTATTATCATTCAACTTTCCAAACAACTAATTATATTATAATCAAACATGTATATACTTTTTACATAAGATAGTAAATCACAATATAATATCGCATAAATATATATATATCACCAACAGGGCCATTTATATATATAATCATACACTTGCATATAATTATGAATCATTTCTTGATGCTCAACTTTTAAAATCACAAAGCTGAGTTCACATACCAACATCACGTAAATTTATTAATATCAACTTCATATGAACAAGCAAATATCAAGTATAAACTTATCTTATCATTAATAGCCAACAAACTAATTCATACCTGGCTGTTTAACTCGTAATACACACTCGTACCCAATTTACCTTTGCCCGATGAACCATTCGGAATTGGATAGGACACTCGGATAATCACACAAGTCGTACAATGCCAACATCCCAGACGTGGTCTTACATGTAGTCACATATCGATGCCACTGTCTTAGACAGGGTCTTACTCGTAAACACATATCGAAATCACATAACGATGCCATGGTCTTACTCGCAAACATATATCGTAATCCTATGTCATGACATATATATCCTAACTATTCCTAAGGTTCATACGGGGCTTCCGGACGTCGTCACTCGGTCGAAATGATTGCAAGAACATAGTTATCATGCTTATACACATTCGACGTTAGCACATAATACTTGATATATTTCATTACAGCATATAAACTTTGCATTTAATTAAAGTTCAGTACGTCTATTTGCTTATAAACTTACCTCGGACAACGAAAAACCGGTACGGACAGACTAGTCGACAACTTTCGATTTCCCTCGATCCAAATCTGATTTCTTTGGTTCTTGATTGAAACATTTTCAAATTAAGCTCATTCAAACATATTTTCATTCAATTTAGTCCAAAAACACATAAATGGGCAAATTATCATTTTACCCCTAACATTTACATTTTTTACAATTTAGTCCCTATTGCACAAAACACAAAATACACAAAATTTCACAACACCCATGTTAGGCCGAATAGTACCCATGCTCATACAAGTCCATATATTTTATTAATTTCACAATTTAGTTCCTCAAATTATTATTCTTGCAATTAAGTCCTAATTACTCAAAATCATCAAAAATTCCAATACAAAATATGTTAAGCTAAAATATATCTTTCATTTTTCATCATCAAACAAAGAAAATCACAAGCTATCAACAATGGCACAACTCAAAATATTCATCAAAATAAAAAATTCAAGCATGGGTTTTGTAGTACTCGAAGCAACGATCTCAAAAACGTAAAAATTATCAAAAACCGAGCTGAACACTTACCTTAATCTAACTTGAACAAGGCCAAACCCTACTTTTTTTTTCTTTTTCTTTGTTTTAGTTTTGGTGCAAGGATGAAGAAAATAACATGAATATGGCTTATTATTTTATAATATAATAACATATATTAACTTATTATTATTTTACCTTTTTAACCTTAGTTAATAAATTATAAAATCACTTATATTATGCCCACTACCGTCCAATATTATAAATAATGGCCTAATTTCATCATAAATACTCCCACTTAGAAAGCCATTAACAAATAAGCCCTTTACAAAATAAACTACCCACTTTTCAATTTATGCTATTAAGTCCTTTTATTTAATCGGACACCTAAACTAGAAAATTAAATCACAAAATTTTCATAGTTATAAATTCACACAAAATAAACACAGAAAATAAATTTTAATTATTTTTCTGACTCAGATTCATGGTCCCAAAACCACCGTTTCGATTAAGGTCTAAATCGGGCTATTATAACACAGCCATGTGGAGAACACGGCCTAGCACACGGGCGTGTAGCTTGGCCGTATGGTTCAATTTTCTTTGTTGTGTCATAAATAGAGAGATACACGGCCTGAGGACATGGGTGTGTTGGAGACACACGGGCGTGTCCCTGCGTCCATACGGGCGTGTGACCCTATTTCAGGAAAATTTTTCTATGTTTCCCCAAAACTTTCTAAAATTCTCGATTTTGTACCAAACCACCTTTAATGCATGTTTAGAGCCTCGGTAGCTCGTGTAAGGGTCATTATGCATGTGATTGAATGTTTTTAATTTAAATGATATTTTATGGCCCGGTTTTTCATGTTTGTGAATGTTTAAGTCTGGTATGCTTCAAACCCTCTCCCGGCATCGGATACGGGTAAGGGATGTTACATTTTGATTGTATAAAATTATTTAGTGATTAAATGACTAAATTTCATCATTTCAGATCAAGGAACCGAGATTCGGGCTTAAATCGAAAAGTAAGAGGTTATGGACTAAAATGGCGTAATTGGCTGAAATTGCATTCGAGGTAAGTCCGTGTGACTAAATAATTAAGTTATCCATATTATTGTTAATATACTTGAAATTCATTTTGTTATAATTGTATTGAATTATACGTTGATGGAGTTATGTATGAGAAAGTGATACCAAATGTTAATAACATTTTTGTAATGATTGAATACATTGGAAATTTGATGGAATATGATATTCCATTGAAACGAGTAAGTTGTGCGTAAATATTACAACTTTATCGTTATTACGCATTGAATGCTTGATTTTGCATATAATGCTTGAATGCGGATATGAGTATGGTAAGATGAGACTTATTGTGATAAACTCCTGGTTGAACCTTAGGAATAGATTGGATATTCATGCCATGACATTCGGGTGATATGTGTGCTAGTGTAACACATTTCTGGGACATGCATTGGTGTTGAGACGAGAGCTAGTGTAAGACATGTCTGGGACATGCATCAGCCTCGAGATATGCAAGCTAGTGTAAGACCTGTCTGGGACATGGCATTGACACTGATAGATGAGAGCCAGTGTAAGACCTGTCTAGGACACGGCCTCGGCCTCGATATATGAAAGTCAGTTTAAGACCTGTCTGGGACATGGCATCGACTTTGATGTGCTAGCCACTGTAAGACCATGTCTGGGACATGGCATCGGCATTTTACCCTATGTTTGAGGCTTAGTGAATATCCTATAGTGTTCCAAGTGGTTCAAAGGGAAATTTACAATTTAAGTCGCAATGATAGAGCTTATGGCTATGTTGTGAGTGGTACAGGCACGTACATGAAATTGAAGAGATGCAAACTCAATTAATGTTGTATGATTAGTAAGGAATGAATATGAGCATGTTGAGTAACACAGTTATGTATGTCAAGCTCATGAGAAATGATTTTGGTTCATGATGCACATTTGGTGAAGATGTAAATAGGTAATTCATGCCTATAAGAATGATTTTGTGATGACTTTGTGATTATAGGTCTATACCTATGATGTATAAATATGTATCTTTACCAATATGGTGAAAATAAATTAATAAGGTGTGATAAACTTAGTATCATTAATTTACATTAAAGTAGTTTTAGACAACAACCATAGTTAGACTTTGAAAATCCACCAAAAAGTTTGGAAATTGAGTTAGAGGCTGAATAAAATATGAAATTAAAGCTTAATGAGTCTAGTTTCACATAGAAGAAATGGTGCACACAAAAGAGTTTTAAATTGTTGTAAAACAGAGTCAGAATGATTTAGAAATCCCCTGTTCTGATTTTAAAAAATCATTGAAAATTGTAAATTATAATCAAGGATTGCTCTATCAACCACCATCTACTTCAGAGATTCTTCCTGAAACATTTTTCAACTACAAGGGTTCACTATCTTCCCACGAATTAGTAAATTAGGTTCCTATTGATTCTAACAACTGATTGCAAAGTTGATCATTCAGACCTTTCAATTCATAGATGTGGATCTCAGACCTATGAATGGGGATATTCCCGAAACTTACAAAGAAAAAAGGAAGTGAGTTACACAAAAAGAGAAGCAACTTGGAAAAAATAGTAAAGGATTATTTCGTTCCTGATAGTCATTACTTTAATCGACAGATAGGAGGATACTCTGGATCAGAATCATGGGGAGTATTGCCTAGTCATTTCTACGAATTTAAAGCCCCAATTAGTATTCTTTTTATGTTATCCAGAAGTATCTTTTTATATAATTTACATAATCTCCATTACCAATCCTTTATGTATTTTGGTGTTCCTAACGATCCACTCATTTTTTGTTCAATCCCCCGTTTGTTTAGCAATACATGTATGGGAATCCATACAAAGGATAGCGAAAACTCTATACGATTGATCTTTTGAGCCCGCTTCAAGCTAGATTGACTAATCAACCCGTCTTGGGGTACGCGTAAGAACCTGCCCTTGGGAGGGGAACAACAGCTGGAAATGGCTGCTAATACCCTATAGGCTGAGGAGCAAAAGGAGGAATCCGCTCGAGGAGGGGCTCGTGTCTAATTAGCTAGTTGGTGAGGCAATAGCTTACCAAGGCGATGATCAAAGGAAAATTAGCGAAACTTAATTTGGAGTTTCGTAACTCTATATATAAGTAATTTAGTGACAGCGACTTGAGAAGACAGCTTGACCTGAGCACAAGTAAAAGTGCAATATAGTTGTATTACCTTGAGGAGCAAGTTGATAATTGCTTATTATTTTCAAACGGTCTTACTAAGCTTTAAAGCTCACCCTCTCCTTTCCACTTCTTTAGTGGGTTAGTTCGAGGTTGGATATCGTCGGAGGCAGCATCTCACCATCAAGCTATCACCTTTGGAGCATTGATACATATGTTAGCATTTTCAAGTGAGTGGCATATATAGGTGCTCAATTTTATGATAGATGTTGTTATGATTAGCCAAATGTATTGGCTTATATTGATTCATTGTATATAGCCATGAGATGTGGCTTATAATGATTGTGGCTTGTAAGCTTAGTTATCCATGATAAGACCTAATGTTTGTGATGCAATGATGTTTTTATGCTTGTGGGACATGCATGATTGGTGTTAAGACATGTGTGTATGATAAATGCTTCATGACTAATTCAAAATGGTTCTAACCATAAAGTAATTGTATGGTATAGAAATAAGACAATGATGATTGACCATGAATGCTTAATGTTTAAATAAGGTCATTTGACAAGGTCAATAAATATGGATTATTGTGTCTAGATTGATATTATATGAGTTCGTGAAACTCGTGAATGATAGCATGTTAAAGTTAAGAATACACCTTAGTGAAGTAGGCTAAACCATTGAAATGAAGCCATGATGTATTACTTTGATGTGTGTAAAGATGTAAGGGATTAATGATAACAAAAGGCTTGGAAAATAGCCTAAGTGTTGGCCATACAAGCTGAGACATGGCCGTGTGTGTCAACCGTTAGGGGACACGGCCTTAGCACACAGGCGTGTGGCTTGGCCGTGTGGTTTAATTTAGTTACTGACGTTATAGTCAGAGAGTTACACGGCCAGAGGACAGGGCGTGTTGAAGGCACACGGGTGTGTGACTTTGTGTCATTGAATTTTTTTTAATTTTTGCAAAACTTTTTAAGGTTCTCGGTTTAGTCCCTAACTACCTTCAATACATGTTTAGGGCTTCTTAGGCCCGTGTATGGGACATCATGCATGTATTTGAAAAGTTTTGAATTAAAAGAAATTTTATGGCCTAATTTTTGCACGTATGTGTTTGTTGAAGTCTGGTAACGCCTCTACCCTATCCCGGCTTAGGACTCGGGTAAGGGGTGTTACACTGAGGTACTTCCCAAAGTCAATTTAAGTCTAAGTCGAGATTTGGATGTTGAGTCTGTTTGTAAATTGTTTATATAGATTGAAAAGATAGTATAAGTATTACATTAATTAGTCCCTTGAGGACGAGATATGATTGATGAAAAAACATATAGCACTATTCCTTAGTGTTTTATGATGATATGATGCTAGAAATACATAAAAGTAATAGAGACTCTAGAAAGGATAATGTTATCTAATTCTTGATGACTTTTGAAGTATTGTTCCGACCCCTTCCATGTGGTAACCATAGAAACAATAGAAGTATAATCTGATTTGACTTTTGAAGAAGAGTCAATAGAGATCTTACTTGAAAAGTGAAAGAATTAAGAAATAAGCCTGTGTCCTTAGTGAAAGTCTTCTGGTGAAGCTATAGAGTGAAAAAGGCTTCTTAGGAGCTGGAAGAGTTGAATTTTCCTCACCTCTTTCCAAATAAATTTTGAGGACAAATTTTTTTAAAGAATGGGACAATTCTAACAACCCGATTTTAGCGATTGTCAAAAAGTGTAGCTTCGCAATCCATATTTGTAAAATAAGTCTGTGAGATAATAATAAAAGGATTTATGTAATTGAGATAATATATTAGTTAACAGTTGAGTAATGTAATTGAGAAAATAATAAATTAATGTACATGGACTAAACTGTAAAAAGTTCCATAACTATTGAATTTTAATTTAGAAAAATGACAAGGGCTTGGTTAGAGATCGAGGGACTATAGAATAAATTAACCAATTTCATATGGCATTAGTGGAATGAAATGATGGTATTTACCAACTATTAAGTAATAAGTTTAGATTATATATATAATGACTTATATTAAAGGTTAGTTTAGATTTATTAAACTTAATTATTTCATTTAAACATTATATATATAAAAGAAAGTGGGAAAAAGAAGGTAAAATGAAAATAGTTCCTTCATGTTGCCATCCGTAGTGGTATGAAAGAAGGAAGAAGCTTCGTTTTCTTTGTTAATATCATTTGCAATTTTCTAAGGCATACTATCCAATTTTCTTTAAATTTTTATAGATTTATAACCTACCAAACTTGATTTAGCAAGCCCATATATTAGATTCATTAATTAATAAGTATATGTTAATTTTCCATTAATGGGTTTCTTAAGATTAAGTTCAAAAGTAGTGAATTGTTGAAGGATTTGAATAGATTTTGATTAGACTATTTTAGAAAGTGGTGAAAAGTGTTGAATTTAACTAGAAATTTAATTGAAATTGACATTAATGACTAATTGAATAAATTGAAAATTTTTAGGAAATTATCTTTTAGATTAAAAGTATAAGGTCCTTAATGAAAGAATATGAGGTTAGATTTTTATTTGATGCTAAATATAAAAAAATAATATAAGCATTTTGCATAAGGATTAAAATGAATAAAATGAAAACTATGTTCAATTGTTGTGTTTTTCATGTGATTGAGTGAAACTAATATTGTTATTATAATAGAATTATCGTATTTGAGATTGTCTTGAGATGAGGAAAGGCGAGGGCCGTATATGAGTAACTATCCTAGTTTGTGTTTTCATGAGTTTTTTAAATTCATAGTTTAATTAAGTATTAAATTGAGTAAGATGACATTGGTCTTTGTCTCATTAAAGGTAAGTTTTACTTATGACTCGATATTTAATTGAAATTGTTAATTGTTGATAAATATGATGAAAGTATAAGTGGTGATATGATTGTGATGACTCAATATGAATATGTGAACTTGCAAGTATGAACTTATATGTAAATGACATGTAGAAGATAAGAAAAAGCATGGAATTGGATATGTATATGATATATGAGATTGTCATGTAGATTGTTTATGAAACAAGAACATAGTAATAATATGTAATAGTATGGATTGGTTTGAGCTTGGAATGAGTTGGTTATGTATTGAACTTCAATGTGTGAATTATATAAATATATTTGGAACATTGGATACCCTATTAATGGTCTTGGGAAGAGTTAGGTATAGTTAGTGTAACAGCCTTTTTTCAGTGAAATCAGAACAATGGTTTTGGGGCCACAAATTTGACGAGTAAATATTTTTTTTATTATTATTTTAATGTCTGTGGAATATTAGTAGGGCTGCTGTATAAAAATTTCGTTAAGAAATTTTGACGTTTGCATGCTTAATTTCCTGAAAAGGACTAAATTGTAAAAGGAGAAAAAGTAGAGTTCTAGTAGATAAAGGTATCAAATAGCTATGAAACTTTAAAGTGAAAGGACTTAGATGGTAAATAGACCATTTAAATTGTTAGTGGACAAAGATGGGTAAGGAATTAATGTTTAATGTAGTTTTAACTAAAGGTTAATAAAGTAATTCAATAAATAAATAAATGTAAACTAGCCTAAAATGAAGATATCATCTTCTTTAGTGAAATGCTCCACCAAAAGTAGGAAGAAAACCCTCCATTGTTGCACCTTGAACATTCGACTAGCTCTCTCTTGCATGTAAGTGTGATTTTGTCCCCTTTTTAATGATTTTTATGTTTTCGGGGTGGTTGTAGCTTAATCTATCTAGGCCAAGGACTAATTTGAAAAATTGTTGAAGGATTAGGGCTTTTCCATGAACATGTTTGTATGGTTTTTGAAGTTTAATGAAAGATTATGAGTTCTTGTTGTTAAATAAACAAGTTTTGTAAAGTGATTTTTGATGAAAATGTCATTTAGGGATTTATTTGTAAAAGTAGTAAAATATCATGGTTAAATTGTTAAATGGTGATTTGTATGAGTTGATATGGGTTCATAATAAATTCAGCTAGCATGAGTTAGGGATGAAAACGTTTAGATTTCAATTTATGAGTTTAAGGACTAAATTGTGAAAAGCTAAAATGTTAGAGGCAAATTTCTAATTATGTATAAATGTGGATTATGGATTGAATTGAATGTTTGAGATTGATTGAAACACTTAATTGAATATAATTATTTATTTAGATCAAGATAAATCTTAACCGAATCTAAACTAAGGAAAGGCAAAAATAATGGATTAGCTTGATTATACTTTTA
The DNA here is from genome assembly GCF_007990345.1 of Gossypium hirsutum. Lineage (NCBI taxonomy): Eukaryota > Viridiplantae > Streptophyta > Magnoliopsida > Malvales > Malvaceae > Gossypium > Gossypium hirsutum. The sequence continues at coordinate 50,542,773 of NC_053433.1, read as the reverse complement.
TGCTCTAGTTGTCAATGTAAGTTCATAGTATTTCAATACGTAATCGAATTTCTACTTGTATATTTTACATTATAGTTATGTAATTAAATGTTTGTAGTTAGTTAACCCCTGAATTGCATATACAATCCCCTGTTTGTACTTCGGTACCCCTAAATTGCATATACGTGCCCATGTTTGTACTTTAGTACCCCTAAATGCATGCCCATGTTTGTACTTTGGTACCCCTAAATTGCACATACACGCCCCTATTTGTACTTCGGTCCCTAAATTGTACATACGTGCACCTAGTTATACTTTGGTACCCCTGAATCGCACATACGTGCCCCTGTTTATACTTTGTTACCCTTGAATTACACATACGTGCCCTTGTTTGTACTTCAGTACCCTTGAATAGCACAAATGTGCCCCTATTTACACTCCGATAGCCTTGAATCGAGTAAAATATGAGTTGTATTCAATTGTTGATAAGTTTAATGATATACTACGTTCTTACTAAGCTCTATAAGCTTATTCATTATTTTGAATTGTTTTGTAGATCATTTTCGCTGACGCTTGGACGGATCAAATCTATAGCTCACACTATCCTTCGATGTTGGTAGTTCTTGTGTCCCTAGGGTCATGGCATGTATATGTGGTTGTATAGTTTATAATGATACATTATGGAAAAATACTAAACTAAGTTGTTAGGTACATTACTAAAATTGTAAATAGGTGTCTTTTTGGTTTGGTTAGAATGGTTTGAAAGTAAACACTTGTGGTTTGTTTTGGCCTGTAGGTGACAAAAGTTACTATGTTTTATATGGTCTTAATTATGGTATACTTCGAGATGATATTGCACTAGATGTATAGGCTATAATTATGGTCAATTATGCATAAGTTTTAGTATATTTGCTTGGTTGTGATTGAGGTGCCTTTTGGCATATTGGTTGGATGTATTTTTGGTCCATTGAATTGATCTTATTATACATGTTTTGGTATGCTTTGATGCTTTGATTATATGTGCATTTTGCTTGTAGGTACATGCTTGAATGGGTGAAAGAAATGGCTTGATTTTGGCCAATTGCTTCTCCACATAGCCTAAGACACGAGTGTGTGTCTCAGCCGTGTATCATGCGACATGGCCATGTGTCCCCTGTAGGTGTTTAAGGTTGAAAGTCAGGCAGTTACACGGCCTAGCACACGGCTTGACACATAGGACTGTGAGGCCATTTTGAGAGTTACACGGCTTGGCACACGGGCGTTTGGCTTGGCCGTGTGAACCAAGTCAGAGAGTTACACGAGCACAGACACGGGCTGGGACACGGTTGTATATCCTTATTTTGAGTGTTACACGACCTGAGACATTGGCGTGTGTCTCAGCTGTGTAAGTCACATGGACCGGTCACACTACCGTGTAACCCCTGGAGTTTGAATTTTTCTAACTTTTTATTCAATGTTTCAAATGTTTCCGATTTAGTCCCAAATCATTTCTAAAGTGATTCTAAGGCCTCGAGGGCTCAAATAAGGGACGATTTGTATATTAATGGATTATTCTATGTTTATTGAAATGTTTTGAAATGAATGATTTTAGGTTACGTTTATTAGGTAATGCTCCATAACCCTATTTCGACGACTGATATGAGTTAAGGGTGTTACAGTTGGCATGCCATGGAATTGGTTTAGGGGATTGTACTTTGATCGCCTCCGGACATTCCAACATTCAGTGTAGGAATATCGCAAGTAAAAGATATGGAATTGAGGCAGTGTCCGCAAGTATACAAGTCAGGTTGTAATATAGTTAGAATGAAGCAAGTAAGTACTTCGAGGATCGTACCGAAGGAAGGTGAGTACTAAATTAATGTCAATTTAAACACAAATAAAAGTAATTAGTAGTTTAAATACATTATAGTACAATAAAATAAAAGAAGTATTTTAGGGTTTTTGTAAATAAAAAAATAAAAATAACAAAAATAAAAGGAACTTTGTAAAACTGAATTCTAACTCAATCAAATCTACACATGGGTGATTAGCTCGCTTTTGTGATCATAACTAATTCTTATTTTGGGTTTCTATTCAATCAACTAGTCGCCACCCTAGCATGATATCTTGATCTTCCACTAAACTAACGAGTGGCAATAACTACTTATCTCTCGACCTCACAGTCCAGGACAGTTCAGGGTTAAAAACAGTGCCTTAAGTTATCCCTAGGTATCTCAATATTCACAACTCTAATCAACAAAACAACCAAAAATTCAACAATTTATCATTCATACTAGAATGTTGTTTCCTTGTATTCTCTATATCATTTAGTACATTCAATTGCTTTAATGCCCATTTACTGTGTAATATATAGAACTTACTATTCTAAGAATAAAAAATTTAAAATCACCTATCTCATGCCAAATTCACTATAAATACAAGCAACCTATGTACATGTTCCTCACCAATCACTTGTATTTCTACAAGCTCAAGCACACAAATGATAGGAAAAATCAAAGAAACACATAAAAAATTTAAAACAAATTTCCTATGTCACCCCCACACTTTAGATAACATATTGTCCTCAATGTGTAACCCCAAAAAAGATAAGAAAAGAAGTTACCCAATTGATTGTGATAATTCCATAGGCTATTGGTGGGTGTTTCCTCCATTATTCATTGAAAGCTATAATTATTATGCCTCTTGTAACACCCCAAATCCGGCCCGAACGTTATGGCCGGATCTGGCGTGTCACAATGAAGTGTTTTAGTGAAAACCTTGTTTTCTTTGAAAACCCTTCTTTGAAAAAAATATGAAACCTTAATAAACTTATTAAACTCTTTTCAATCACAAAAACCTGTTTGCAACATATGATTTTATGAAAACCTGTCATTTTTAAATTTAGTTGCGGAAATGTACTATATAAAAAAACTAAGGTTTAGAAAATCCATGTTCAACTTCTCGTAATTACAACGCACAAAATAATAATCCAAATAATAACAAAAAGGAAGCCTTGTTACATTCCGGTCTGAAAAGTACTTAATAAAATAAAGAACTTATATGTTTTTAAAAGAGAAACAAGTCCAAGTTGTCTTGCTAGCTGGTCACCCAGAGTCCCTCCAAACACCAAACCTTCTACTGAGCATCACCTGAAAATAAAATAAAAGAGGGGGTGAGTTTTCGCAAACTCAGTGTGTACAACCCTCGACGAGTAACAATCATTCAAGATTCACCATACAACAAACATGCAATGCAATGCAGTGCAATCGCATCCCAATAATCCATCCGCTACACACCATTTCCGTCCCCCCATACACATCATGTGGGGATATATAAATATTGACCCACTCAACCGATACACATCTATGGTAGCCCGGTTGCGGAACTACCTTCATTTATACATTGGGCTTAAAAGTCGTCGGTGGATCCATGATTGTCAAGCAACCATGCGATCCTCATAAACTTCCTCTGTTCCATATTTCCCAACCCATATGCAACCTAAGCAGGATGTCATATGTATGCAATAGATATGCATGTCATACCCATAAAACCTACATTCAACACATAGAGGTATTTTGGTCATCTTCGCCCTTAAGCGCATTTCGGTAATTTTCCTATTATTACAGTTTTCACTTACCTTGGCCCGTTAACAAATCTCGTGAGCTAAGATGAACGAATACTATACACCAGGTAGGATTCCAGAGAAGAGGAGGTAAGTCATTAAGACTGCTTAAGTACCAAGCTCTCCCTAGATCCAATCCTAGACATGCATATACCCATTACCACACTTTAACTTTATGACTCGTCCACGGTCACAATTAATTAATTAAGTTTTATGTCAATTAAACAGTTATCAGATACTAGGCCCAGAACCCCTTACAGAGCCTAAACAAGTCTACATACATGCATATGGCCCATTAGGCCACATTCGTATGGCGCATTAGGCCCAAATCACATTCATATACATGCTTTCATATAATTTCCATCACTTAACATCAAGTCGCCAATTTCGCCTATTATGGGCCCAATAGCCCATTGGGTCCACTTAGCCCATCCTGGCTCAGTTGGCCAAAAAATGGCCCAAGTTCATGGAATTTCCCATAGGGCCTCAAATAACCTATCAGTTTCCCCCTTACGAGTGTTCACGCACTCACAAGACTACCATAGCCAAACTTTCGGCTTTTTGGCATTTTGGCTTTTCGGCATTTTGGGATTTGCCGATCTACTTGTGTGTGTGCAAAGTATGCACACACTTGGTAAGCAAGTGTGCTGCGATTCCCTTAGTCACCAACCTACAAACGATATCACCCTTCAATTAATTGTATGCTTAATACATATTTTACCCAAAAACTGAAACCTTACCTTAACCTTATCTTGAACACCAATCCCTAATAGCTTTTCCTTGATCACGTACTCCCTAAATCTGCATTAATCTTACTCATTAAAGCCAAATACTAGGGGACTAGCATCCAACATAATTCACCCCCTTATCTCACTTAAGACCATTCGGCCAACCTTAGCAAATAAGAGAGAAATACTTACCAAAACTGCAAAACACCTAAGAAGCAATTCGACAAAGAGCTAAAATCCAAGATCTGATACTAATTCCTTACCAACGTTGTTTAAAAAGAGTGAGGGAGGGGAGTAATCAGTATTAACAATACTAGTCAAAAAAAGAGATAAGTTACTTACCCCAAAAGAGTAATCGGCCCAAGGGAGATTCGACTTTTTGGCTTTCAAACTAATATAATGAATAATGTTTATTTGGCACAAATTAAAGAAGAAGGGTAGAAGAAGGAATCAGCTAACCCAAAAGGTAAATCAAAAGAGATCTGAGGAGAGAAAGAATGGCAAAAGAATCAGCTAGCAAATATGGAAAAGCCAATCGGCACTAAAAAAATGAAGAATTTGGCATTAGCCTAGGATCTCAAACTCAGCACATATTTATAGCCTCTAGCCAAATTGCCTGACCCTCAATTCCCAATTCAGCTCCATTACTTCCCCCTTCTCATCTCCTCGTTTTTCTCCTTGATAACTCCCCAATCTATTTCCTAAATTTTCTCTTCTGAACACTACCCTTAAAGTCCATCTTCACGCCACTTCCAACCTTCTAGAAGGCGAAAATTAAACTCCTAAAAAAAATACTAAGCTAGGATTCGAACCTCGAAACTCATTGCTAGCCACTAATGACACCTCCCTAAACCCTAAGTGGCGTCACTTAGCCACTCCTACACAAGGTTTTTGATGCCATTTTCCCCTTTTTTATTTAAAAGCCCAACTACTCTCAACCCTGATTCTTTTAATAATTAAATTAAAATTCCTCCACCACAAAACTCGAACCCAGAATTTCTCTAACAAACCTAGACACTTCAAATTCCTTAAACCCTTAGAGCCACCATGTCTTTTGTCATTTTCTTGCTCACTTAAAAAATTTTAATGAAACCCAAAGCCCAAAGCCCAAAGCCCAATTCATCTAGACCCAAAATTCGGGGCGTTACACCTCTTCCATGTAAGGTTCCTACGTAGAAAATTACAAGAAAATACAAAACAACTAATAAAATACTATCGATTCTACTCCTAAAAAAATAAAGTAAAATCATCCAAAAGTTTATACAATATTTAAAAACACAACTAAAGAAGGTCAACCATTCTCCTCAAAATCCATTTCATCATCTCCTTCTTCGTCATCCTCCCCCTCCTTTTCACTTTCACGTGGCTCTTCCTCCTGTTCAGGATGTGTCAGGCCAAACATGTCTGGTGTATAATTAGGTACCCTACTATTGTTTTGCTGTGCAAATTCTTGAAAATTGGACCCGATTCCTGCATCTAGTGCATCATCTAATTGAGCTTTGGATGAATGTTCTCTCCAACTTCCTGTTGAGTGATTGTTGTTGTTTTCCTTTGAGACAAAGTCGAGATTACTGTCGCCTCTTGTTGGCATTTCTTCCATTCATTTATCTATTTTGCTCGAAGTTCAATGTATTGTGAAAAAAAAGTGTCATCGATGATACTTCGGGATGGCTTCATTGATTGTTTTGTGGATGCCATTGGAACACCAACTTTTTTGCATAAAGACGTCAGTAAGTGGGGAAAGAAAACTCCCACTTTTTGGCCACTGATGCATCTACGCATATTTTGGTAAATACATTTCCCGATGCATATCTATTTTTTTTGCAAAATAGCATAAAGCAAAATTGCTTAGAAACTATTAACATTAGACACACTCAAAGCAAGAACAACTCGTGTGCATAAAAATTCAAAGCAAGATTACTGTCGCCTCTTGTTGGCATTTCTTCCATTCATTTATCTATTTTGCTCGAAGTTCAATGTATTGTGAAAAAAAGTGTCATCGCTGATACTTCGGGATGGCTTCATTGATTGTTTTGTGGATGCCATTGGAACACCAACTTTTTTGCATAAAGACGTCAGTAAGTGGGGAAAGAAAACTCCCACTTTTTGGCCACTGATGCATCTATGCATATTTTGGTAAATACATTTCCCGATGCATATCTATTTTTTTTGCAAAATAGCATAAAGCAAAATTGCTTAGAAACTATTAACATTAGACACACTCAAAGCAAGAACAACTCGTGTGCATAAAAATTCAAAGCAAGATTACTGTCGCCTCTTGTTGGCATTTCTTCCATTCATTTATCTATTTTGCTCGAAGTTCAATGTATTGTGAAAAAAAAGTGTCATCGATGATACTTCGAGATGGATTCATTGATTGTTTTGTGGATGCCATTGGAACACCAACTTTTTTGCATAAAGACGTCAGTAAGTGGGGAAAGAAAACTCCCACTTTTTGGCCACTGATGCATCTATGCATATTTTGGTAAAGACATTTCCCGATGCATATCTATTTTTTTTGCAAAATAGCATAAAGCAAAATTGCTTAGAAACTATTAACATTAGACACATTCAATGCAAGAACAAATCGTGTGCATAAAAATTGAATCCACATTTTAGCTTTAGGAAACATTATAGCTTGATGAAAGGAGGTTGGCATATTGGTACTTGGACGATGTTTCCCTTCTCCCCTTCCTTCAGCTAAAATGTTTATAATGTTATCTATATCTATGTCTCAAAATTATTCTAAATCAGATTCATCTTTAAAATCTTTTTCATAGTATGGGGCATTATAAAAATCACAAATAATTCAAGGGGTTACTCGCATTTTTTCCCCCACACAAGTACCGTTTCCCACAATTGCCTTTGTTATTTCTAGACTTTTGGTCCCATAAAGATGTATAAAATTCTTAAATGACAGAGACCACAACAATGTCTTTTGGGATCATCCAGAAATGTTCCCACCTATGATATCTAACTAAAGGCCATATTTCCTTGCAAATAATCATCAACGGATCAAATCCCCTTTCTTGAATGAAGGTTTTCATGAAAGTTCTACAAATTTTTTCCAACATTCGAGTTTGAGAAATTAAAGGGGTTTGGAATTGTTGATGATTCCAGTTCATTAGTTCTTCAAACCTTCCTAGGAGGCATAATGTTTTCAGACTAATGAAATATTAAGCTATAAGTTCAATGGAGCAGTAAAAGTTGACTTAGGAACCGTTAACCTCGTATAAGTTGTTGTATTCCTCTCCACGCTTGTTTATTCGTCGTTCCTTGTGATGTTCTCGTCTGTTCCTACACTGAGTAAGATTGTAATAAGAACTAAAAAAAGAGAGGAAATGTGAGTTTTTGGGTTTAAGAAATTTAAGAGGTTTTGAGAGATTAAAGTAATTTAAGAGATGTTCAAATAAGGGGATATATGTATTTAGGTTATAAAATAGGTGTTTATGGGTTAAAAATTGGATGAAGTGAAGTTTAAGCCACCGGGTTATGTGAATAGGTCGAGTCAACCCTGCAGAAAATTACAGCGATGTCGTGACACAGGGGTTCCATGTCACAACATCCTTGTCAGATTACCATTGTCGCGACATCTGGGTTGATGTCGCGACACACTTTGGACTTTTGGATTTTTGGGTGAACTAGTTTCGATGTCATGGAACATAAAGCCCGTGTCATGGCATCGAAGCGATTTCCTTAATTCCATCGAATCTGCCTTTGGTGTTGCGACCCAGGGCTACCATGTTGTAGTAATGACAGTGTTTTCACCCATAATTCTAATATCTAGAGTGTTACAGTTTTTAGAAAACATAAAATTAATGAAACTTAAAACCTAAACTAAAGAGTTAGTTAATTATACAATAATTTACAAAAAGTTTAAATATTAGTTTAAAAAGTTCAAGTTTTACTATTGAATTCCATCGTCCATCATGCCACTCCACCTTTACCTGCTTATCCCTTTTGTTAAACCTATTTTTTGACCTGCATGCATTAAAGGAAGTTCGTCCCTTGATTTGGGATTATCAGAAATAGATAATTTATTACAGTGCTCTCCTGACTCCCTTCTACTTTCCTCGTTTAGTTGGTGACAACACTTAAAATTTTTAGTCTCACCATTGATTTTCATGGTTAATTCATTTTTCTCTAAGTCAATAGTGGACCTTGAGGTGGGTAAGAAACGTATTCCTAACAGGATTGGCATCTCTCAATCTTCTTCAAAATATAGAGCCACAAAGTCTACTGGGATGATAAAGTTGTGTACTTTGACTAACACATCTTCTAGTACTCCTTTTGGATGTATTGAGGATCTGTAGCCAACTGTATTGTTATTTGGGTGTTTTTGAGATCCCCTAATCCAATTTTTACAAAAATAGATAGAGGCATTAATTTAATACTAGCTCCTAGGTCACATAGAGCTCTACTAAAATAAATACTCCCTATCTCTATGGGAATAGTAAAACTTCCGGAGTCTTTCAATTTTTGGGGAACCTGTCTTTAGATAATCGCACTACAGAAAAAGCTTAAATTAGTCGGTTTGCCTGCCTTAATCTTCATACGACTAGACATAATTTCTTTTAAAAGCTTGGCATATTCAGGAACTTTCTCAATTAATTCAATTAAAGGCTAGTTAACTTTTAATGTTTTGAACAAGTTTAGGAAACTTACAAATTCATCCTCATCTCACTTTTGCTTTTCTTCTAGTCTTGAAGGGAAGGGTATCTTTGCAACAATAGAATCTTTAGTTGTTTTTTCTCCTGGCTCAACTGTCGGTGCAATTACCTCCTTTGACTCTGGTTCATCTTCAGCCTCTAGGGGTCTTTCCTGAAGTTCATCGGTATTCTCCATAGTTACCTTCTAACTTGGGTATTCTAGTCTATTCAGTACTTAGCCTGATCAGAGCGCTATTGCTTTCACATGCTCTATACCTTACCTGTGAGGATTATTTTCTGTATTGATAGAATACCTATGCTAATTTTTCTTTTGATGTCACCCATCATGCTCGTCAATTGGCTCATTTGATCTTCAAGTTTAGTTAATGTTCTTGTTGAGTTGGTGTACTCAAATTGCACCTACTTCACATCTATCTTCATTGATTGCATCCTCCTCAATTTTATCTAGACGTGACCACATATAGTATGGTCACTTGGGTTGGCCCTATTCTGAGGTTTCTGCAAATAAGGAGGTTGATAGTTAGTGTTTTTAACTTGATTCGAGCTATTACCTCCTGCTTGGTTTCCTCCCTTCTAAGGTTTGGGTGATCACTCCATCCAGGATTTTATGTATTTGAATAGGGATTTCCATCACTATTTCTGATGTAGTTCACATCCTCGGTAGGATTATTAATATAGTGGAAGAGTGGTTTATCTCCTCCATAGATATCTAGTGCACCTTTTTAGCCTCTATTCGATTGATTCTTTCTAGTAATTGCTGGTATCTACCATCTTCCTAGACAACCTTCATTGTAGATGGTCTTTGGCCACATGTATGATGTTTGGTTTTCCACTGATAGGAGTTCACTACCATACTCTCTATTAATTCATATGCATCCTCATACGTTCTATTCATCAAGGCTCCTACTATTGCTCTATCTAATCCTAACCTTGAATGCAAATCCAACCGATTATAAAAATTTTACTGTCGTAACCACTCAGGTAATCCATGGTGTAGGTACTTCTGAATCAGTATCTTGAAACACTTCTATGCTTCGTAAAGGCTTTCTCCTTCTGTCTGCTTGAATTTCTTTTCTTAATTGGACCGTTTTACTAATGGGAAAGAACTTTTGTAGGAATTTTCCTACGAGTTCATCCCATGTCATGATTGACTTGATGCCTGCGAATTTAGCCAAGAAAAGGCATTATTGATTAATGAAAAAGGAGAAAAACCAAACATGAATAGCGTCATCAGTGACCCCATTGTATTTGAAGGTATCACAAAGATGGAGAAACTGTTTTAAATGCTGACTTGGATCATCTGTCATTGTTTTACGAAACTGCAAGTTGTTCTGGATCATCTGGATTATAGTTGGCTTAATCTCGAAATTATTGGCTGTGATAGCTGGCTTCATTATGCTCCCTTGAACCATATCCAGATTTGGTAGTGCATATTGTAACACCCCAAACCCGGCTTAGAAGCTAGCCTCGAATCTGGCATGTCACATTGAAGTGTTTTTCGAAAACCATGTTCTCATTGAAAACCCTTCTCACAGCTCAAAACCTCTGGCCATTTTAAAACTTGTGAAATGTTAATTCCTTTAAAACCTTACTTGTTGCGGAAGCTTACTCTTAAACAGTTGCGAAAACGAGATATTTTGAAAACCAGTTGTTTTTTTGGAAAATCGTGCCCTACTTCTAACAAATATTAAGCATACTAAATAAATTTCCCAAATAAAAGGTTAAGAAAATAAATATGCAAATCAAAAACCAAAGTGCTTAACTAAATAAACGAAATAGAAAAACATGTACAGTTGTGTGGTTGTCTCAGAGTCCCTCTGCGACACTGATCCACCTAACGCTGGGGATTACCTGCACAGTTAATAAACGAGGTGATTTTACGAAAACTCAGTGTGTAACCCCCTTACTAGAGTAACAGTCAGTAAACAAACAGAATCCAGAATCAGTTTGGGCCAGAGCCCATTATAGTAACAGTACAGTCTAGTTCAGAGCATACGTGGGCCAAAGCCCGTTACAATATCATTTGGGTCACAGCCCATAACAGAATCAATTGGGCCTAGCCCATCTTAGCCTCAGTTGGGCCGAAAGTCACATCGTAATAATATCACAATAATATCATACATGCAATGCTGTGCAATCCACCCCAGTAATCCAACCGCTACACACCAACGCCGTCCCTCGGTACAGATCATTTAGGGATATAAATATCGACCCACTGACTTGATACACATCAATGGTAGCCCAGTTGCGGTACAACCTTCATTGCAGCATGCTACTAATCAAATATTAGGCTTAATAGCCATCGATGGATCCATAGTCGTCAAGAAACCATGCGATCCTCATATACTTCCTCCGTTCCATAATTCCCAACCCATGCAATATATCGTGTATGTCATGCTCAGTCATCACATGTGTATGCAAAATGGCCATACTTAGTAACAGTCTTTTAAACATATATTAAGAGCATATCAGTCATACAACCACAGTCAAGTCAATTAAAACATAGTCATACATTCATAATCAAATCAGTTAAATTCGAAGTCTAAGTCGGTCATTTACCCTCAAGGGTAAAACAGTCATTTTACCTTATAGGGGTATGTCGGTCATTTTACACTACAAGGGTATTTTAGTAATTTTACACTACAAGGGTATTTTGATAATTTTACAAAATGGGGGTTTTTCGGTAATTTTACAAATCAAAGGTATTTCAGTAATTTTACAAATCGAGGGTATTTCGGTAATTTTTCAAATCAAGGGTATTTCTATAATTTTACAAATCGAGGGTGTTTCGATAATTATACAAATCGCAGGTATTTCGATAATTTTACAAATCGAGGGTATTCTAGTAATTTCTCTTTATTATGGGTTTATTACTTACCTTGGTCCGTTAACAAGTCCTCGTTGGCTAAAGTGAACAGATACTAAGCACCAGGTAGGATTCCAAAGAAGAGAAGGTGAGTCATTAAGACCACTTAAGTACCAAGCTCTCCCTAGATCCAATCCTAGACATGCATATACCCATTGCCACACCTTAACCTTATGACTCGTCCACGGCCGCGATTAATTAATTATTTAAGTTTTATGTCTGCTTGAGTAGTTACCAAAAACTAGGTCCACAACCCCTTTACTAAACACTAACCGATACACACTTATTCATTTGGCCCCTTTAGGCCCAATCTCGTTCACATGGCCCATCAGGCCTAATCACATTCATATGGCCCATCAAGCCCAACTACTTCCCACCTAACAGTTAGATTTACACAGGCGGGTCCATTGAGGCCCAGAACAGCCCTAGCACACGAGAACGCTCGTGGCGGCTTTCAGCTTTTGCCGATTTCTAACAAAGAAGGGCGTGAATACACACCTGTTTATGAGAACACACCGAAGTACACGATCACCAATTCCCATGTTAGCTTTCCGATGTGGGATTGCTTTCAACCATTAGGAAAATTCCTTATTTTCTTATGACCACCTCAACCACAGAGTTCCAGTCCAACTCCACGTCCTACATAGCTCAAACAGCAAAATAAATACTCCATTGCACATCCTAATACTTGAACCTTAGACCTCACAGTTACACAACACGCCACCTTGCCATTCCACCACAGGCTCTTTCTGTGTCATATTTTATCCTCAATTAAATATAAGACATATGTGCTAACGTCCAGATTCTTTTAAAAGAAAAACCAAAATAAATTGCAAGAGACAAGACTTGAACCCAGGCTCCCTTGCAGCCTTAATGATGCCAAAACCACTAGACCACATGCTTCCTTGTGTCATTTATTTACCACAATAATTTAAAAGGCCTTCATCCAAGCACCCAGGGTTTTATTCACTTAGTACCAAAATTTTTGCTAAAGCCCAGGTTTGAACCCAAGATTTCTCCAACACTTCTCAGGGCCATTAACCACTAAAGCAGACATTTAATTATGTCATTTCCTTGTACAATTAAATGCTTATATACAACCCCCTTACGGACTCATACTAAAGGCCCGATACTTCTAGGCCCAAATTCGGGGCGTTACACATATTCTCTCAAAGTCCTCTCATTACGTGTCATGTTTAGATGTGCTGGTAACTATGGTGGTGGTGGTAAGAAAATTAAATTATTAACTATAACCTAAAATTTTCCTAATTATTCTATTAAAATGTAAAAAATTAAAACTAATATAGTGATGTTGCCTCTCTAGCAACGATGCCAACAACTTGACCACCTCCAAGCGTACCAACGTCCAGAGTAAAAATCCTACACAAAACATATGGAAAAACGATATTCACAACTATACGGGTCAAGTTGTAATATAGTTACAATGGAGTAGGTGAGTACTCCAAAGATCGTACCCAAAGTGGGCAAGCATTGAATTAGTCTTAACTTAAACATAAATAGAGCTAATTAATACTCTAATCAGTTTATAGTACGAAGAGATAAATGAAGAGTTTTTGGATTATAATAAAATAATAAAATAAATAAAAATAACCAAATGAATGGAAAGGAAGAAATCAAATAAGAAAGTAAATATCAAACTTGGACATGGGTGATTAGCTCGCTTTGGTAATCATAATCAACTGTTGTCTTGGGCTTTCTTATTCAATTTACTAGCCAATGCACCAGTAAGAACTTCCAATAAATCCATTGAAATATTTAGTCAGCATGGACTACTTATCTTCTGACCTTACAGTCCAAATCGGTTTAGGGTTAAGGTGTTCACGGATAGGCCATACCAATTTTGGGTTAATTCCCACCTTGATGACTTCCTAGGGTTGTCAGGCCTAGGGTTTAGGTTCTTCCTCTCCTAAACAACTGATCCATTAAGGAATCCCTATAAAATAGTTAATTATTCGTACCTCTACTTACTAATCCCCCATAAGAGGATTAGTTCCTCATAGATCTAGTAAATCGTATAAACTTGAATGAAAGAATGAACATGAATAGCAATTTCAAGAGTAATAGTTTAGAAGAAGCCTGATTGTATTGACTTTTAAATGCAGATCCTTAAAGTTTAAGAATAACTTTAGAGTCTGATTTCTTCTTGAAAGTAAATAACAGGAAGGGAAATAAAGTCGAAAACCTTAGAGAAAGGAAAATTTAAAGACTAAAACTATATAAAAAATTATACAATAGAAAGAGTGTGCATGACATGTGTTAGCTGAGCCTACTTATAGACTTAGGATGGTCGTTGTCCTTAACCATAAGTCAGTTGAAATTCTTGAGCTTAAAGTTGGATTGTGTGGACTAAAATGTCCTTAGCTCGTACTAATTTCCCATAAAAAGGTGATGTCGTGACACATCAGGTCCTGTGTCGCGACATCGAGGGCAGTATGCTCTGCTTCAGGGTGTCTTCAGGGGTATGTTGCGACATCCTCAACTGTGTCGTGACATTGAAGGCAATCTTGGACTTTTCTTATTCTGCTATCTATGTTGCAACATCACATGTTCCGTGTTGCAACCTAGCAACTATTATTGAGTTAATACGCCTTTTAATGGTCTCCTGCACACTAATAAAGTATATTAGCTCACCCATAAGCTTCATTCGGCCCCTAAGGTCAATAAAAGACTCGAATAACACATTTTATTATACTTAACTAAACTTTTTGAAATGTAATTAAAACATAACTAAAATGCTTATGTTCAAGCTCTTAAAGTGCGAAAACAAATTTAATCTGCTACATAGGATTACGGTAGATTAGCATATTGCCCTTGCTGTTGCGACACAAGGCTTGGTGTGTCACGACATCACCTCTGTATGGGAAATAATTATGAGCCAGGGTCATTTTGGTCCATATAATCAAACATTAAGCACAAGGATGACAACTAACCTAGGGTTTAGGACGGTGACGACCCAAAAGTCTACAAATAGGCTCATTTAGCACACATTACGGACATCATTCATATTTTTTTAATTTTATCTTTAGGTTTAGTCTTTAGTCCCTTTTCTTAGGTTTTTAGATTTTATTCCCGTTCTTGTTTTCTTTGGTGAAGAAATTAGACTCTGGAATGATCATCAAACTCTACGAGGATTCTACACTTAATTTCAAGACAAATCAAGCTCATTCTTTACGTTTATTCTTTCAATCAAGTTTATATTGTTTATCATATCCATGAGGAACTAATCCTCCTCTAGGGGATTAGCGAGTGGAGGTATGAATAATTAACTGTTTTGTAGGAACTTCTTAAAGGATCAACTGTTCAGGAAATGAAAAATCTAAACCCTAGGCCTGAAAACCCTAGGAAGTCTAGAAATACATGCCATTATAAAACCTGTGATAGTGTGTATCTCCCGACCTTGACGAGAATTGTTTTACTAATAGATAGAGATGCTTCCAACCAAGCTACTTCCAACAATGATAAAAGTGATATTTGAGTATTTGATAGAAAAAAGGGATTGCCTATGATGAGTAAAGATTTATATAAGTTGAAATGAATGTTCATAATGAATATATTGACGATAAAAGTCATGTTATGTGTGTATATATGAAAGCTAAAGTTTAAGTCTTTATGACCTCTTCCCTCCTCATAAGTATAGTTTATTATAGTGAAATCTACTAGATTTATATTGATTAAGTTTACAAGTGTGAAATTGAAGAGTTCAGTGGTTAAATGATTAATAATGCAGTTAGAGTTGTGAATGGGTTAGTAAGTAAAGATGATTATGATTGAGATACTAGATAATTTTTCTAGAAATTATTCTGAATACGTAATATCACTATTAAGAAGAAAGTTATTCTTGAGCAATCGATTTATGATGATACAGTATCTGCAAAATGGATTAATTGGGAATTACTTCTAAATTAGTTTCTTTAGTGAACCTAATAATATGAAGTTAGTGATGATTTTAATAATCAATGAAACAACGATGAAATGGAGAAGATATCTAAATGTAGCAGTTATAATTGTATATCTTATTATAATTCTTTTTGGATATCTTATATGTTTGTTGTTTACAGAAGTATATATGGAAATGTTCATTTTTAAATGTGATTCTTATTATATAAACAGAGTGGTTAATTATGAGATTAGACGGAATTATTGGAAGTCTAGTTGGTTCATGAACAGTATTGCTCTA